>NC_092060.1:7897500-8197500 GCF_039877785.1 Chaetodon trifascialis
GTGGTAGTCTGCAGTATGGGGGCTCCTTTCCCCTTCACCCTCAACACATTGAACCTCAGACACAACACTGCATTCATTTGTATGTCATATTTTAGTGTCCAGATATTAAAGTTCATTTTACTTTATATACTGTTGGGCAGCAATGCATATTGTATAAGATCGTCATATGTTGGCAGTGACACTGTCCTATGAGAACCATGTATCTACCATAAAGGAACACTGAATCCTTCAATTTATCAGAAAAATTTGAGATAGATGGTTTTCGCTGGAGTAAAAAGTACAATATCTCTTATACTTTTAGGACTGTGTACTTAGTTCAAACTTCAAACCTGTTAAGTACATGTGAACTAGTTCATTTTAATGTGTGTGAACTGAACTATGGGCTCACTCACAACAAACAGACACCATCTTGTAGTCAACTGAGAAATGTAATGCAAACATACAAACACAATAACAATACAACCAGTGGATCAGAGTTGACAGGCACAAACAAAAAGTGTCAGTGGCTTTCAAGGATACATTGCTCAACACTGCCAGCATATACCAACATACTTACATATACTCACTGACCACTTCATTACATACATGAGAGGGGCAGTATATTGGAAGCACCTTTCAATACAGTGCACTCCAGTATAACACCACCACCACCCACTATGACCTCAATCATAAACATAAAGTAGAATGATTACCTTTCTGACAGTGTCAACAAAAAACTGAAAACGATAAGCCTTCTCAAAGAAGAATTCATGGCAGAGCTGTTGCATTGGATTGCATCTTATTGTACAGGTGTACCTAATGAAGAGGCTGGTGAGTGTACACATAGTAGACTAGAACATGTAGTTATACATTTTCCACTACCCATCATGCTGTAATTCCAAAAACACTCCTTCCTCCCTCTCATTCTCTGTGTCTTTGTCATTCCTTATAAATTTAGTTCTGGACAGAGTGGAGAAACATGATGTTCTCTGTTGCAGATGATGAAACTCTAATGTAAGTTGGAAACGTTCCCCTCCCTGCCACTGGAGGACTCAAACCAAGGTGACAATGACAGTACTTGTCCTCATCAGCTGTCAGTAGTATTTTAGGCACTTAGGTGGAAGGGTCTGAAGTGGTAGAAGCATAACAACAAAGTCAAACATGTACAAAAAGGAAACAGATGAGCACAGAGCTGCATATAAACGTATGTAAAGCAGCTGCAGACAGTGGAGTGAAATCAAGATCAAAGTGGTAACAATTCCAGAGGATATAGCTGTGACAAATGTCATTGAGAACAACAACACTGGCTGTATGGAAAGAGCATCAAAGGCATCTGAGGTAATGTGTGGAGTTAGAAACCATTTGGCTGTGTGTACTGCACTGAATGAATGTATGCTTACTAAATCACACAGGAGATAAGAGAGAGAGGAGATAAGAGATATATAATGTATATAGAGTATCTCCGGTTGCAGTCTTGGTGCCAGTACTGACCAGCTATCTATAATTTTCAATCTGAGCAGACTTTCACTGAAAGCATGCAGGTCATGGCAGCATGAATCCGACTTCAGCTGGTTGCGATCTACAAGCTCACCACTATGCAACAAAATCTTATACATCAGACCTTTGAAGATATTTCCACTAAAAGAAATAAAAAAAGCTTTCACTGACCTGAGTTGTGATGTAAAAGAACTTAAAGATACCTTAGCACATATTTCCATGGCGTAGCAGCTAATGTTACTGTGTGTGGACATTGTGTGTTGGTGATATAAGATAGTTTAAAGCTCAGACGAACTTGGAATGAGAGCTAAGAAGCTTTATTAAGAGTAAAGTGGAAACTGTCATGTACACTCATGAGACTGAGAGGACTAGGAAATACTTCTTGGACTTCATGGAAGAGGGGATGATTCCCACTCAGCTATCCTTTCATCAAGACTGTAGACAGCCTGTAGCTTCACTCATCTTTCTTCTCATCAAGCCTCGTTCTCCGTCCTTTGCCCATGTTTACTGATGGTCTGTGAGTAACAATTCACCGGTGCACGTGTTATTTTAATTGTAGGTTGAATATCAAGTGAAGCAGCCACCTGTTTTGGTCACCAGGCTCATGAGCAGCAACTGACTTTTTATTTATTTTGGTTGCAGCTTGATTGTGTGTGTGAGTGTGTGTGGGCCCTTTAGTTAATTTATGCATGAGATAAGGTAAAAGAAGTTTGTAACTTTTCAAAATACGTCTTCCTGCTAAGTGGAAAATTCATATTAAAAAGGTAAAAGCTGGAAAGTTCATTTGTTGCATGCAGGTTAGAACAGGTGAAAGTACCCAGGGCACCACCAAACTATCTAGTTACATGGGACCTGTGTTATTAGAATATTGAATATGAAGAAGGAATCTAAGGGAAAAAATGTGGCTGCTCTGTGAAAAGTCTTTTAGCTGAGAAACTGGGAATAACTCCAGATCAGCAAACGATTACCCAAGCACATTGCTCAGTTTAGGTAATACAGGAGCTCAACCGAACTCAATTGTGGTACATTTCCTTAGTTGAGACAAAGGACTACAAGTGTTGTAAAATGCATGTGGGGGGAAGAAATTATGTACAGGGAAACAGATTTTTCAGGATTTCACTTCTGCGACAGGAGAGAAAACGTGTGCATCCAATCAGAAAATAGTTCCAGGAACAACGAGTGAAATCACACATTATTATTCCGGCAAAATTGGAAGTATTTGGAAAAGACTGTGTTGATATGAAGATGCTTATGAAGCAGGCCAAATGTTGAACTAGACGAAAGTAAGAAGTGAGAGAGTGAGTTTATACTGTGGGATTGCACAACCACAGTTAAAGTAGGTGAATAGATCTAAACCTGTGGGACTGCTTAAGCCTCCGCTCTACCAGCACCTCATAATGTGCGAATCTACAAGAGAGACAAAAATATGAGACAGGTAGACTGTAAGGAGGACAAGCAGCAAAAGACCATTGGTGTAGGGACATTCAAAAAAGGAACTCTGAAAGTTGGAAAGGGTTAAGAAACCCTTCAGTGCCTCCAGACAGCATCAAGATGCAAAATATTAACTGATAAGGTGCTGCATTAATATTGAATTAGTATAGATGATAAGATCATTTGAGCTAATGTCTTTTCCCCTTTCCTACTTTCAGGTGCAGTCAGCTGACTCCAATCTCCTGGAGATCTTTACCTGGTGGGACAGGTCCAAGGCAAAGAAAATCATCCAGGACTCCCACCACCCTAACAGTGGCCTGCTCCCTCAGCCCTCAGGAAAAATGCAGCCTGAAGACCAGACGGAGAGGTTCAGAGGAACCGTCCCTCTTGCCTCAGACCTGCATGGTGGCCTGTTAGGTCCAAACAGAAAATACTGCACACCTGGTTTACTCAGCATTTACTTCAATAATGAATGGACCATTACTGCTACCCCAATGCCACAGATGCCTGCCAAAAACACTACATCTGCATGTACTGTATCTCGGCATAAATATTTAAACACACATTCTGTCACACTTCGTATTGTCTAGCTTCTTTATACATATAATGCATATATTGTATTTGCTTTCATAATATGTTCTTATATTTGATATCGTTCCCTGTTACATTTTACATATCTCTTTCTGTTGTGTTCCAATATTCTACTGTGACTTTCAATTTGCTCCTCACTACATTTAATAAGTCTGATCCTTGTACTTGGCACAGTCAGCAGAGGCAGAAGCTTAACATTTCACTGCAGTGTACTGGCATAATTGTGTTGTGATGTTTTCCACTAACTGCAGTTGCACTGGGGGCAACTGTAGTTCTCCATAAAAAGTTGCTATGCTACTTTATGTGGCAATATGGTGCCCATTTGAGTGTGTCAGTTGGATGAGGTGCAAACATTGTTTGATTGGATTAGGCTGGGAACCGATAATTAGACCAACCAGTCTGTGAAACCATTATACATCACACACTCAGCAAGCCAAATTGTTGCAGCAGTGGACTCAAAAATGGTGTGCTATGTGTCACCAGCTTGAGATGAAACTAATGATTCCTGTGGGCATATTTAACTGGTGCAGCAGTACAGAAAAAGAGATAATGGCAGTAAAAGCAGTAACACTTCACTTTGAGTTACTACAAGCATGGAGATCCAGTTCCAGGTACGTTTTAATCTTGTTTTCTCTTCATATGAAGTCCTCATTGGAAAGAGCAAATGAGCCTGTAAAACCACCACTGTTTCATCTCTGTACCTTGATCAGTGTGTTACAGGGTGGGAATAAACAGACCTTATAATATAATATAGGCCACATACACAGGATACTCAGGCGGCTTTTCTTTATTAGAATTAAACATGAAATACCTACTGAGTGAATTTATGTTTTTCAGGAAGACTATAAATATAAGAGAAGTAACAAGGCTGCTGCGAATTAAATTGGTATTTAAAATAAAATGAAGGCAAACTAAGATAAGATAATCCTTTATTAATCCCACTGCAGGGGAATTCGCAGTATTACAGCAGCAAAAGGGATTGTGTAATAAGAGGCATCAGTAAAAATGGCGAGATATGATAAAGAAGTAAACAATATTACAAGTAAAAACAGGTAGATGGTGAATTCACATTAGAAATATTCTGCTTATGGGCTGCACGGTGGCGCAGCAGGTAGTGCGCGTGCCTCACAGCAAGAAGGTTGCTGGTTTGATTCCCAGGTTGGGCCTTTCTGTGTGAAGTTTGCATGTTCTTCCCGTGCATGCGTGGGTTCTCTCCGGGTACTCCGGCTTCCTCCCACAGACCAAAAACATTCTTCGATCGACTGGCGACTGGTCCAGGGTGTACCCCGCCTCTCACCCAGTGACAGCTGGGATAGGCTCCAGCACCCCCCGCAACCCCGAAAGGGATATGCGGTATAGAAAATGGATGGATGGACATTCTGCTTATAAAAATCTTGATATTCTTCTTGCAGTCAAACACGCTTACTGCATGTTGGCATTTTTCATACATACTTGCTGACATGTGAACGTGCATTTAAGTGCTAAAGACAGCAAGAGTTGGACCATACTCAACAAGTCTTCCAAATTAAACTGAATATGATGTTTGTCCACACCCTCCAGAACAACACATAAAGATGTTTTCTGCTCTGATGCCTTATCAGCAGGACAGTGTCATTTGTCCAACCCTCTCAACATCAAATCACTGTTGGAAATCAGTTTTACGATGTGACAACACTGCTCTTAAGGTCTGCATAGGTTTATGCAGGTAAAACACACATTACGTTTAGAGAAGGTTTGGGCAAAAATTTTTACTTCATTAAGGTAAGAGGACCTTCCTTCGTCATGGTTACAACAATAAACACATGGTTAAGGTTGGTGGTTGTGGACTGTCAGTTGGACACAGGAAATAAACAGATAAATAAACAGTCTCCTTGATAAAGTCAAAAACATAACAAACTGAGCTGTGTCAGTAGCTGTATGACCTGCTGTGACCTGAAGTATCAATACTATAGCTGTCGATGACATGTCAGAGCAGCGTGCCATGTGACTGTAATAACTGCATCTCACAATCACGGGAGTATTATACGAGGAAGTTGCAGCCTATGGTAGGTGATGTTAAACTGATGTTACACAGGATGATACTGGACAGCGACATGCATAAAGACTCTGAAGCAGCTGTCAAAGTGAATGAATTGTACAACAGCTACTGAACTGTAGGAGTAGTTATGCCAAAACATGACAGTAAAAATGAAATCTAAAAAAATATTTCACTAAATTGGCAAGCCATTATAATGATAACATGGTTACCAAAAGTTCAGATGCACAAACCTGCACCTGTTTGTATGAATGTTTCTTGCATGAGGCAGTTAGCATTGTTAGCGAGCTACATGTCTTGTCTGTGGAGTTGGTGCTTAGGCTGTTTGCAGTGAATGGATATTTAGTCTGAACTATAAACTCCTGGCAGTAGTACAATGGTTGATTTTGCCCTCCTCATCATTTGTCCTCTCATGCCTTTAGCGGATGAAAGCAGCACATTTGGAGGGATCACTTGACAATGGTCCTCTCCCCACAGGTGAGGTTAAACAACGTGCCATGGACCAGCTCAGGACCATAACAAGAAGTGGACCAAACAGACCCATGATGGTGTATCCAATTTTATTAAAGTAATATAATAAGTAAGTATTAACAGGATGGAGCTGTTCAACAAATGACAGGAGCGGCTTTTAAGACCTGCTCAAAGGAAACGTCTTCATGGCAAACACTGAGAGAGGAGTTCATGAGGAGATGGACCGGGTGGTGTTGTAGAGGAAAAGGCTGGTGATGGTGCCTCCAGTCCCAGAGGGAGAGGCAACCGTTTGGTGTCACCGTGGTAATGGAGGGAAATAAAAACATGTTTGATGATCACAACCCAAACTCCATGTTGGAGATGATGAAACCCTCTCGTAAGCAGGATGCAGTCCCTTCCCTGTCACAGTCACACTGGAGACAGTCAAAACCAAGGTGACAGTGACAGGTTTAATCTGCAGCCAGCCGCGAGCTGGCTTTTATCTAAGTTCTCAGGGGTCCTGTGACGAAAACTGGCTTCAATGTTCTCCCTGCTTTAAGTCATCCCTCCACCCTGTTTGTACTTTCCTTCAATCCCACTTGCCCCTTTCTTGTTTTTTCCTTAGCCTCTTTTCCTGTTTACACTGTTCTTACACTTGTTCTCTTTCGGTTTTTCTTTTTTTTCACTGCCTGACTGCAGTCCTCAACCACGTTTTATCACAACAGTCTTGTGTTTATCTCACTCTGTCAAACTTGTTTCTTTTTTTTTGCCTCCTCCTTTTCCTTCTTTACCTTTTTAGCTACTTCCTTTTCCCCTTTTCTTCTTTCTCTTAGAATTCTCTTTTCTCAACTTTTCCTTCCCTGCCCTTTTCTTCACTCACCTTCCTTCAGCCTTTCCTCCTTCCCCCTTCACATTCTATCTGTTGCTGCCTTCATCATCTTTCCTATGTTTCCTACAAAATGGGTATTTTGGCATTAATGCACAAATTGATAATGTTTCACGTAGAAACACGCACTTCATGTCTCTTCCTCCCTCCCTGCTCTTCTCTTTTTCAGTCAAATCCCTTTCAGCCTCCTTTGTACCTCTTCTCCTCTTAGTGTCATCCTCTCTCTTTCTCCTCCTGGTTTCTTCTCCTCCTTCTAGTTAGGCTCCAGCAGACTTGATCAAACATCTCTTTAACCAATCTGCTCTGTCACTCCTGCACACTCAGACGTGCTCACCCGTCCTCAGGCACTGCGAGTGCAGTTTGTGCTGGTGAGTAGGGACATGATGTTATATAATGACACACGAAGATTGGACAGTGCGCTTCATCCACTTCATTTTGTTTGTGGGTGCGCGTGTGTGTCTGTGTGTGTGTGTGTGTGTAAATGAGTATGCATGTGGTTGACAGTGTGAGTGAGTGAGACGCTTCCAGCAATTTCAGCAAAGGTTAATGGAGAACCGCTTCACACCTTCTTTCTGCACACCAGAGAGAGAAAATAGCCGGGAGGAGATAGAGCAGGAGATGAGAAGAGAAAGACAGAAAGAAAGATTAAAACGAAAGAAAGAAAATCAAATGCGAGTTTAAAGGGACACTCCATTAATCTTCTCCTGGTGGCAGCCCACCATCTGTGTGTGTGTTTGTGTTTCACACACACAGGCCAATTATGCTCCAAGCCTGCAGAGAAAGAACACAGAGTAGCTCAGATACAACTTCAGATTTACAAATCATCATATAAAGGCTGCCTGTCTTTCACATCGGCTCAGTGGTGACATTCTGGGAGAAAAAAAAGTGAGAAAAAAGCTGTTTATGTTTGGGGAATGAAGTCAATGACGATATTTTCATGTTGCCTGCATTGTTAGCTCATTTGCTTTTATTTACTGTCGCATTAAACAAAATATTGTGACTCCAACAGTTTCCATTTGGATTGAGCGCTTACCAAATTGCACCAATTTGCCTGAGGAGAGTATAAAAGCAATGAAAATATAACTTAATTAAAGTCCCCGAATAAAAGCTGACTACAGATCTCAGTATGTAGGCATTATAAAATATTCAGTGAATAAATAATTACACACTACAAATCAGCCACCACCAGTGAAGTGACATAATCACTGTAGTCTCTAATTTGATTTCACCTGTCACTACAATCAGTCACTTGGTGGTGTGGTCGTAATGTGCTTGAAATATGTTTCTGAATGTGTTTGGAACATGTGCTCAGATCCTGTAACACAACAGTGCCGAACTCCTCACCTTAAATTCAAATTACAGCTTTATTTTTCCAAACAAATTCAGTGGTTTGGTGTGTCAGCACTCAAGTTTGACCTTCAAACCAATGACTCATGACCTCACTTGCATTTTAGCTTTTTCGCTTGTCCTCAATGCCTAAAAGTTAAAAAAAAAAAAAAAAGAAAAAAAGCATGCAGAATGTTTTGTTTATTCTCCTTGTAAAGACTAATGTGACAGCAGCCAGTCATGTTCCAGGAGCAGGAGGGAAGGGTGCATCTGACACTTGTATTGTATTGTACAGTGAACCGGTAAAAATCTGACAATAAATACATATAAAAACTGTGACACTCCAGCCACTCTCTTGGCCAACCTCAGCAGACAACTGGCTATCATGAGAGGGTCGTAAGCTGATGAAGCTCTCCTGGGCCACGAGGCTCTAAAAGCTGACCCATGTGTTCACTGTCTCTCTTTCTACAGCTTGCATTAAACCTGCATTATTGGCTTTTTGTTTGCACCTTCAGCACCTCCATAGCACTGTAACCATAAATTTATGTACTGCTTCTATCACTGACATTGCTGATCTGCAACTCTACTGTTCATTTGTGTTGGCTTTTATTCAAAGTAAATCTATATTGTGGAGTCCCTCTATGTCACATTTCATGCGCCAGTTTGTGACAGAATGTATAAATAATTATAAAATCAGCATTTAGCATATCAGTTTTAAGATTTATGTGTAAAAGAATGAAGGTTTTACGGGGCAATTATAAGCAGTGTGCTTCACCAATCCAATGTCCACAATGGCTAAAATGTGCTTTCTGATATTAAAATGCTTTTTTAGTCTGACAACCACTCAAAGTGCTTTTACAACACAAGTCTGTATTCACTCACACATTCATACAATGACAGTTTGGCCACCTGCTTGTTACGAGTGTTAACCATTCACACACCGATGGCAAGGACCAAGGATACTTCGACACGTGGACTACCGAGGCCAGGGATTGAACCACTGAGCTTCTGATAAGTGGACAACGGCTCTACCTCCTGACCTCCACAGCCACCCCTGTATGAAGCTGTATTGATCATTTGTAACATATGACTTTTATTTGGGTGACTATTATTTAGTCCATCTGCCTGGCATGGCTTTGCAGTTCCTGACATTGTGATGCAGAGATGATCCGGTCGTATGATTAGAGTTCTGCAAATTGTACTTCATTTCAACTAAAAACACACAATTAAATGGTTGTAAACGAGAATAAAGATAATGGAAACATGTGTCAAGGACTTTTTTTCCCTCCACTAATTCATTCTGCCCAGAAGTGTCACTCTTCCTATTGTCAATATCTCTCCCTCAGATTCACTCCGAGTGATGTCCTCCAATACTACCAACCAAAACACAGATAATTTTTCCATTGATTTTGGTGAACAAAACGCTAGAGAATCTGACACAAACACTGCTGGACATCAATAACAACTATCTCTGTGAGTAACTGATGTCTCTCTGCACTCCCTACAGGCACTCTGGCTGCAGTCAAATAGTCTTTTTTGTTTAGGAGGGGTTCCTGAGTGAAATGAACCATAAGTGTCTAAACAGAAGCCATGATAAGAGCTGTCCGAATTCTCTAAATGCTATGTCGCTGTTAGTCAACATAGCCAACAACTTCCTTGTCAGAATCTCAAAGTTGAACTTTCATTCATATCAGTATTTTAAGCTGATCATGTCAGTAGTTGTGAATCAGGACTTCCATTATTTGGATCAGGTAGCGGGTGTAAAACAAGCTCTAAAAAGAAGCCTGCAACAAGTGCTATTTTGAGATGGCCACTAAAAAGTATTTCTGTTTCTCAGAATAAAGGACAGATTTTGTGACACGTTAAAAGATGAACCCAAAGTATGAATTCAGTCAGATGTTAGAAAAAGCTATCGACCCCCAACTCTTTATATATCTATATGATATATAAAGGGTTATATGGTAAGCTTTAACTTCTAAAGTTTATTTGACTTGGGACTTTGCAGCCATGTAGCCTTACTTGTCATAAGGAAACAACGTTTTTGTCCCCCCTCTAGGTAACATTTCTTTGTTGTAACTGGATTGTTTGATTAAAACTGTGGGTTTCATCGCACCTCTAGTATTCAGAATTCAGATTAATTAAGTAGGAGCTTGGTTTCAACATGATCGCAACCAGACATTTTCTGGTTAATTCTATAAAACATTCAACTCAAAAGTCAAACTAAAACCCTGAACTTACTTCTTCCCAGTTTTGAGTGAAACAGCAAAATTCTGTCTGCTTCAGATTACATCATTTTGAAGGAATAAGTGCCAAACCAGAAGTTTTTGCATCTCCATCACTGGAAAGACTTTGCCATAGATGTAACAAGTACCTTCCTACATCCCTATAACATCATCTTGGATGCTTTCCAGAACTCATCTTCCAGCTCATTATCAGCTAAGCAACCAGAATGTGTCTGTCCACAACATTATCAGGACATCTACCTTTGTTAGAGATTCACATCACATCCAGTCACTAGAATACTAAATTGGCCATCAAGCTTAAGATTCTTTTTAATATATTTTCAGCTGGTGTGGGCTCATCTATAACTCATTTGCGAGCCATGGTTACATCAGCCACTGTAACATATTACAGCATCACTTTGAGCCTCAATACATTATTGAGAAAAATAACTGACTGAACTCAGTGCTGACCCTTTTATTCCTCTCTTTTTATCTATAAATTAGAAGTGAGATCTTACTCATCAGAAGATTATGAAAAGCAGCAGCAGCAGCAGCAGCAGCAGAGGTAGACACTGTAGTTTAGAGAAATAGTGCATTTACCATGTATTTATGGAGCTTTCGACATTTGTGACCAGCCACGAGAAAACCAGCAACAAGTCTCCCGGGGGGCATTTTGAGTTATTTACAGGTTCTGAAAGTGCAGTTTCTGCGGTGCCTCCTCTGTGGGTGCACTGCAGTAGTGGGGGTCAGTGTCGAAACGGACTGCCGGTGTGTGCCGGGTTTAATTTGCAGATTGCTGTGTTGCCCGTGTCAAAAAGAGTCCCATGGCTGTATGTGCGCGTTGGGACAGACAAGCGCGACAAAAACAAAAAAACACTCGAACACACTGACGAAAACAAACATGTAGACACCACATTACCAGCGTTGGCATAACCAGAAGCTGCATAAGTAGCCATGTGGTTCCCTTTTAACGTACAGCTGATTAGCCAAAAAAAGAATAGAAGTGCGTGAATAGCCAAAGAAAGCCAGTATGCTAATTTACTGTTGAATCGCCACACCCACAATTAGGACCGAGAGCTTCCGCTAAAACAACCCAAATTCAAATACAAAGTTTACGGTTTTAAGGCCCCCAATACTGTTATTGAAACATGGAATGGCTTCTTTATGATTTCAACTTACATATTCTGCAAAAAAACGAAAAAAAATCAATAATCTTTTTAAAAAATCAATTTTTCGTGTTTACTCAACTTGCACCGGGCCAACTTGTTGCTGGTTTTCTTGAGGCGGGTCCCATTTTTGGTAAATGGTTACCTCGATTGGAACAACAACAACATGAAGCCTATACAGGCCCGGAGTGGCTAACTGGGAGGACCGGGACAATTCCCAGTGGGCCGGTCTGATGTTTGTCTGTCCCTGGGCCGCCTTCGCCTCCATTGGCAGCGCTTTTTTCTTTTCTTTCTTTTTTTTTTTTGCAGACACACCCTGACGTAACATGTCCTTGCACTCAGTCAGTGGTGTTTGAAAGATGGAAAATAGGAAGAGCAAGGGTAAAAAAGAGGAAAGCTTTGGAAACAGACGCAGCCAAATGTGCTAAAATTGGCAACTTTTTCAGAAAACGAGATCGCGGTTGGAAACAACAAATGAGGACGATGAAACGGGCACGGCAAGAAGTTGAACCACCGTTTAAGTTAATTAATTATCATGTCAATGAATTGTGTAGTGTTATGGCATATAACATAACGTTATTTAAATTATAGTATGATGCGACGCCACATAACTGGGAAACTTTGTCTTGTAGCCCCTCAGAGTCAGAAGCAAGATCCAGCACCAAGCAGCAGCCATGAGCCCACAAGTCCAGAGTGGGCAGGTAGGATTGCTTGTTGAGTGAATATTATTATAATTAATAGAATGAAGAGTAGAGTGTAGAGCTGCTCTATATGAAAAGTGCCCTGAGATGCTCGATGATTCAGCACTACATGAATGAAACTGACCTGAATTGATCAGAAGGTTTTGCAAAAAGGGAAGATTTGTGCTGAGAATTATGACCATTTTAAAAATGTGATTTCGTGTCAGAAGCAGAGCCAGGAGCCAGTAGTGATGAGGGGATTGCTCCTGTCAGTATGGAAGGAACAAGTGAGCTGTTGTAACAGAGTGTGTGAACAAGCAAGCATTATTTCCAATATAACCACTTTCTACACCCAAACGAACACTTATTTAAACAGAATATAGATTCAGATATCGTTGAAAAAGATGTGTTGTAAAGAATAATGTTGAGGTTGTGCACTCATGTTGATATAAATCTACATTGTGAAGCAACCCTTACTTGCACTGAATTGGAAATATTTTAGAAAAATACACTGAATTACAAGGCTTTACATAACAGTGCGCTATGGTGGACTTAAAATGTATACATGATTTTAATAATAATAGGTCGTGATCTAAAGTGGGCCGGTCTGAGGCATGAAACTCCAGGGCTGAAAATGAGTCCCACTCCGGCCCTGAGCCTATAGTTTTATTTATTTACATATCTATATCTATTGTTTTATTTATAAGTATTATTTATATGTCAGTTGTCCTGGTGATCAGAAGATTCTCCTCACTTTCAGTGGGAAAGTTTATGTTCAAGGTCAAGACATTCAGTCTGTACTCCAGGACTGCTGTTTTTTTTGTTTTTTTGTTTTTTTTTTTTAACTTCTTGTACACTTTATGGAGTACGACATTTGACCTCGTCCATGAGGCATTTATATGGCCAGATTTTAACAAAGGACTTTTGTGGGATTCGTCAATGTTTTCTTGGTCCCAAAATGTTTGTGGGTAAGAACACAATTTACCAGACATGGGACCAGTGGTTGGATCCACTTATACAGTATTTTAAACTTATATGCAGAAAAATCCTTGTTATAGTTGGTAGGGAAATATGAAATGCAGAATATTCCAACAGAATTTCTTTTTCAACATTTTTTTCCTTTATCGTGTTTCCAAAATGTTTTTTTCTGCTGTCGAACAAAATCAGACTAGTGGTTTGCTTGACAAGAGATTTTCTATATGGGAATGTAACCCTGCTAAAATCCTTAGCTATAAAAATAGATAATAAATAGTTTAAAAATGTTAATTTTGGGTATAATTGTTATTAAAAGCGTAAAAAGAATATTTCATAACAGTTTAAATAGTTTGATAAAAGAGAGTAGTGTAATAAATACATGTTAAAAGACACAAAAGTGCATTGTCAATATGTCATTATATTTTGAAAAATCTCATGGGTAAAGAGGAAGTACTGATTGAGCATAGGTGGAATTCTGGTCCTTAATTGGTTAAGGTGTGACTGACAGGGTCAGGCAGGAGGAAGGAGAGAATGAGAGTGAGTGTGTTTTTATGTGGGAGGGAGCTTGACGAAAAAAGTTAAAAGAAGAACGACGATTCAAGGAGACCGCACGGAGACGCATGGCGGCGAATGTGTGATTTTTCAGAGACACAGTGTGTAGTTTTCAGTATCTAAGAGACTGTCTGTTCGACATTCTTGACTTGGATCCAGAAACTAGCCCTGTTTGGTGTGCAGCCAGAGACTTTCTGCTCGGAAATTTCTGTTGTGGCTGCAGTTGTATTAGCTTAGCATAGCGGCTGAGCTAATTCAGAGTGTGTTATTAGCATTTGCTGGCAAAGTGAATACTTAGCCGAAGTAGCTAAACCAGCTGCTATTGACTGTGCCTCATGGTCTCAACGCGGGACGTGAGGATTTATTTAGACTGCTGCCGACCCGTGTGTGTGACTCGCCTCCCTCTGACATCGTCGCGGGCCGCCTGGGAGAGACTCCACCGCCCTTTCACCTGTCTGCGAGACCGGGACAGGGTAAACTGTTGCTCTTGGGAGTAGAACTGCACTGGAGGTAACATTTCTTTGTTGTAACTGGATTGTTTGATTAAAACTGTGGGTTTCATCGCACTCAAAGTTACCACATCAGGCCTGCAACAGGGTTATTTTTGTTTTGCCGGCTGTGTGTATGTGTGTGTGAGTGTGGGCCCACTGACTTGTGTTCCAGTTTTATGAGAGTAACTGGTATCTAACTATCTGGGTGTTAAAAGGTGTTTTGAAACCTTTAAAGCATCTTTTCAATTAAAAGTGTTCACTGCAATCAGGTGTCTTTTCAACCATCTGCACCCATTCAAGGTGTCTTGGGTATTTAAACCTGACAGTCGACACGAGTCTTTTTGTTAGTTTGTTTGTTTCAGAATGCTTTTTATTTCCTTTGTGCACTGCAGGCCAACTTTGAGTCTGTTTAATTTAATTCTTCTTGCTCTTCTTTATCTTCATCTCTTTATTGTGACAGATTACACAACAGTCCAGATTGGCACAACGGTCTGCACTCATTTTCATTTAGAAGAAGAAATAAGAGAGCATTTGTGAATGAGCTCCATTGTGCCAAATGATGAGCACTTCAAGCCAGATGTACTCCTACTGACTATTAACTAACAGCTGGTTCAGAGGGCTGCCATGTTTTTCAACATCCAGTGATTTTTCCTGTTAAAGGAGAACATGTACAGAAAACTGTATAAACATATGACGGGCTTGTGGCTTCCTTACCAGAGAGAGAGATGGAACAAGTAAATGTTATGGGTGGCTAAAATCTTACAGTTTAAAAATGATTGAGGTTCATGGCAATAACCTTTCTGACAGATTTTTGTATAATTGGCACAATAGTCACTGTACCTTTAAGAAAATTGTATGTCATGACATCTATCTTAAAAGCAGCATCAGCATAATGAATATTTATTTCCTGATACTTTGTAATGAACAGGGCCAGATAATGGAGAGATGCCTATCTCCCACTGAAGTGTTATAGCTGAGATCTGCAGAATACACCAAGCGAACATTGTTAGCCCACCGCAGAGGAGAATGGAACTGTAAGCTGTTTAATTGGATCAGTCAACAAAAGAATTGTTTACCATTGTTGAAGCTTAAGAAGATCTGAGAGGCTTTAAGACAGCCGATCAGGCAGAGGCAGTGAGGGGAAAATGACGAGGGAGCGAGAGGTACGGGGAAACAGGTGTAAAAGGTTGGACTTTTAACAGAAGTGGTGTAAAACAGGCCAGAGGATGATTGGTGGGAGATGCTGATGACAAGAAAAAGAACAGAGATAAAGGAACACTTCAATGGAAATACAGAAATGGTTAAAGAGAGACATCAACCAAGAATGAGAGAGAGGGAAGAAGAGAGAGGAAAGAGAGCAATAGAATAAGTATGATTGTTTCTTGAGCTCTGAGCCTCCTCAGGCGAATTAGAGCCAGGCCTTGTGCAAAGAAACCTGACTGCCTCTCTTTGATCTTCCCTCTAATCAGATTGGAGCTCAGGGTTTAGGGGAAAGGCATAACATTCTATTGCCTCTTTTCTCTTTGAAACTTATATACGTGTGTGTGTGTGTGTGTGTGCGCGTGTGCGTGTGCACATGTGTGTACGCACATGGCGTGGGTCATGTGTACAATAAATTATTCTGTGCGATGAACTGCAAAAGCTCCACAACTATAACTGCTCCTGAAGACATGCATAAAAAAGCATTAAATGAACAGCACTCTGTTGATAGTTTCATTTTGTCAGCAGACAAAACCTCCACTGTAATTTGTATGACCACTAAAAAGACCACAGGCCAGTTGCATAAATGTGCAGGTTTGCCACTACGTCTCGTGTTTGCACAAAGACAGAAATTCAATTTGTCAGATTTCTAAAACAGTGCATATGCATGGCTCTGTTATATAAATTTCTACTATGGCACAGAGTGCACATGTAAAAGCCTGATCTCCACATCATTAGCAGCTATAAATGGATTTAGCACATTAGTTAAATCAGCTGTTTCCATAAAGGGTGAGTGTAGTCCAGCTAGTGCTGTGCGATATGGACAAAGATTTATATCCCGATAATGATATATATCCCGATATAGTATTTTTACTTAAAATTATATATATACACACATGAAATGAATGCCAGTTCCTCTGATATTTTCTCCTTTTATTTATAAAACACATATTTTATATATAAAGGGACAAGACAATAAAAAGTCAAAAAGCCATAAATGCCAGAGTCCCTGTTTTTGGTACTACTTTTTGTTTGCAATAAAGTGCAAAGAAATAAAATACAGTAACAACATAAAGTGCTCGTAACATTCAAGTATGCCTAACATTTAACAAGTAGTGCTATTAAATGTTATGTTGTTATGTTAAATATTAACTGTTTCAGAGGTAGAGTTTTAGGAACACAAGTTAGTCAGCTTGTTCTGACATGAAATTAAACCTCTTAAAATAACTTAGCGTCAAACCCTTGTAAAAGAACTTTTTAACGTTTTGTGTCACGTGTTTCACAGGTTGAGAGATAGGAAGACAAGCTGGTCAACTCTTTCAGGCTCAAGACATGATCTCTTGCATGTAACTATGTTCCCACTAGCACTGAAGACCCGCTCAGATGGAGAACTAGTGGCGGGGATACAGAGATATTTTTTGGCAAGCTTTGCCACTAATGGGAAGTTGACCTCATGCTGCCTCCACCATACAAGAGGATCTTTCTCTGCATCCAGATCAGCTGTCTTCAGGTACATGTTGAGCTCCAGTTCAATGGATGCTCTGCTTGGCTTTGAGATGTCTTGGCCTGTTGGTGCTGCTGGTTTCTTGAAGTAGCTGGACAAACTCTTTTTTTGCCTTCTTGAATGCAGGAAGCTCTGATTCATCTGCAGTGGCTGCAGGGGCAGTTGATGGTGGTGGAATGGAGACTGCTGGTTCTGCTGTTTCACCTCCAGCCACCAGGTGCTCCATTTCTGCAGCAGCTCTTGTCTTCATGAAGTTGATTCTCTCTTCCTTTATGTAGGCAGTTTTAAACTGTGGGTCGAGGAGTGTAGCCATGTCAAGCAGCTTTTCAATGGTGTCGTCGTCATATTTGTCATTGAGGTAGTTCAGGATGCCCTCTTTGATGGTTCTAGAGAGCGGGGAGTCGTCACCCTGAGACGTGAGGATTTCATGGTTGAAGAGGTGGAGTACAGGTTTAACATATGACACACTCACATACTTTTCCCTAGACAAGGCATCTGTAAATTCCAGGAGAGGGCTCAGTGCCTTGTCCATGGACTCCAGAATTTCCATGTCTTGCCAGGTCGGGATCAGATGCCTCACCTTCTTGTCCTCAAGGAGGACCTGGAAAATTAAATCAAATGTTATTTATGTAGTGCATTTCATACAGAGAGGCAACACCAGTGATTCATAGAAAATAATAAGCTACATGGCAGAGCACATATTATGCATCCCTAGCATGATGTAAAAAAATACCTGTGTGAGAGCTTTCTCTTGCTCGATGAAACTGATCATCTGTTGCCGTGAGCCCCATCTGGTGGGGGTC
Source organism: Chaetodon trifascialis (assembly GCF_039877785.1). Lineage (NCBI taxonomy): Eukaryota > Metazoa > Chordata > Actinopteri > Chaetodontiformes > Chaetodontidae > Chaetodon > Chaetodon trifascialis. Next base: position 7,915,289 of record NC_092060.1, read on the forward strand.
TCACTCTTGAGCTGATGGGTGGGCAGGCCGAGGTCAACTTGAGCTTTCACCAGGTGATGTCTTCTCTTGAATGAATTGGAGATGGCACCCGTCACCTGCTTGCAAACACCAACTGCACGTTTCACAGCCGCTTGGGTTTGAGGAGGAGGCGTTTTCAGGCTGTTCTCTGTTACAAACATACAGAGGAAGGTGCAAACTTTGTATGAGTGTAAAGTGTTTACATACATCAGTTAGGTTTTTATTGTATAGACATGTTTAGTTTTTGTTAGTGTCAGTGTTAGTTTTAGGGGGGTGTATTTGTCTGGGAGAGATTTAGGAAGTTCAGAATAGTTATTACAACACACACATACTTTGTGAAGGAAAATCTGACTCACAGTCATTTAGACTCAGTCTCAATAAACACATGCACCGCATGCTTGTGTTGACAGATTTGACCAAATTGACAACTTAGACTAAAATTTAAGAAATTTTCTGTATATATCTATTTTATTTTAGTAGTTTTGTAAACTACACAATATCATTTCAGTTAGTTTTCTTTCGTTTTTAAGTCTAGTTAAGGCCAGCTGCAGATGATGCCCAAAGCACTGTAGCCTGTTCCACTCATTCAGTTGCAATGCACTGATGTTATTAGTTGCATTATCTGTGGTCACACAGATAAGCATATCTTCATTCATCTCCCAGGATTGAAGTGCTTCTTTCAGGGCTGTGGCTATCATCTCACCCGTATGGTCTTCGGGGAAGTAGCTTGTCTGTAGGCATCGGCTCCTTCATACCCAGTCATTGTTGATAAAATGAACTGTTAGGCTCATATATGGCTGTGTGACTCTGCTCGTCCACAAATCAGTCGTCAGTGCATAATATTCCACATGTTGAAGTTCCTCTTTCACTTTCGGTGCAGCTGGACATGACTGAAATGTTTTCGGTCTGGCATGTTGTTTCTGGGGTCAAGGGTTTTGACCAGTGCCCTGAAGCCCTTCTTTTCCACAGTGTATACTGGGGCCATGTCGACACACATGAATTTAGAGATGGCATCTGTAATTTCGTGGTCTCTGCGGGACTGCTTCATAGACGGTGCCTTTGGACATTGACTCTTTCAGGCTCGTTTGGTGTGTGTTTTTCTTTTCATCACTTCATGGTTTAACTTTAGTAGTTTGTCGCATTTTGACGCTGTCTCTGTACTGTTCTTCATGCTGTGTCTTTAAGTGATAGAAAAGATTTGACGTGTTGGAGTTCCTAGGAACGACTTTTTGGCGGCATGTTTTGCAGATTACCATTTTTTGGTCAGTGTCTGCCGTTTTATACCAAACCAGTGCCAAACAATGGAGTTCCTGTTCCCTCTTTTTGGCACCAATTCCTCTTTGGGTCCTGATGGTTCTGCGTTTACTGTGCTCTCCATCTCTGCTATGTTATTTACGTCCATGCTCCCGCTGGCTCTCGCAAACATGGCTGAAAATGTTAACAGTGCGGTAAAGGAGTTCTTGCCGGTGACATAAACTGCTACCGCAAAGTAAAGTAGTGTTGCTGCAGTTACATTAGCCGAGCTAACCACAGCCCACACGTTAAAATTACGATATAAATAATAGAGGATTATATCGTATGGTAGACATTTTTCTGTCGCACTACGACATATATTGTAATATCGCACAGCACTAAGTCCAGCAGTGTACTGGAAGTTTCAGTAGTAAGAGTTGTTTTTTATAATAGTAGTATAATAATATAAAGAAATAAATACGCCTCATGTTCGACCACAGTTTGCATACCTAAAGTCTTCTTCATTAATGCACTAATTGCTTCTCTGCTGCTGTTTTGTGCATGTGGTTAGTGATCTTCTCATTTGTTCAGATAATTTACTCAACAAGCATTTGTGTAATTAACCTGTCTTGTGTTTTGTCAAGTATGTGATGAAGTAATTGATGGAGACTATTAAAAAGAAATGTCTACACTTTGGCAAGTTGTTCATTGTTCATAAAAATATTTCCAGATGTAGTTTATTGACTTAATGTGGAAAAAATCACACAGCTCTCCCCTACATCAGCCTAGTGGTGCTCCTTGTGTCGAATATAATAATAACTTTGTTTTAAATTTGTATATTAGAGATCTCTCTGTGCAGCTGCAGTATGCATGAGGTGTGTTCATTCTCACCATTTTTTTCAACTTGGATTGTTATTTTTGAAAGAAGAAAGTGTTGTTCTGGAGTAGATACAGTCTGACTTATACAATCAAACAAAGTGAGGCAACAAACCAGGAAGCAAGACAGGAAAGTGCTGCAGTCTCATCTGTTTTGGAAATACAAACAAAAAGTCTCCTTGCACTTTAATAGAAAGCTGAGGGGGAGCTGCAGTGTTTTTATCGGCCGTGCACTTGACCTGAGTTTCAACTTTAGTGTGAGTTGCAGATAATCACAGATTTTTATTCTGAGGTGAACTTTAGTTGAACACCTTCCTGATCGGCAACTTTAATTCCAGGTGTTTCACAAAATATGGCATGCTTGTATTACATCACTTCATTTGTCAGTTCTCTCTCTCTGCCTCCCGTTTACTGCCCCAAATCCTATAACTGATGATGCAAGCACAGGCCAAGTGATGGCAAGACTCATTACAGCCAGAAGACCTTTAATCATTCTCTGAGATTAAAAACTGTGAGACTTTGAAAGCAGTTTGGAGTTTACCACAAAGAAAATCCACCATAAAATGAATGTATAAAAGAGTATTATGGCAATGTGGGAGACTTAGGAAATTTGGTGACATGACTGTATTCAGATACCGAGCACCAGGTTAGTAGTGCATTGTACAAAATGTATACTAAATTGCATCCCACAAAATAAAGCTTTCATAAAGCTTCACCATTCAGTAATAAACGAATATAATGGTTTGCCTTGAACTGCACAGTCGCTCGAGATTGCAGAGCTGTAGAATGTAAACAGTCTGCTTTAATCACATTTAACAGAGATAGAGAGAGAAAAGAACATGAATATGATTAAATGAGATTCGTTATAAAGCTTTATCAATCATTTTTTATTATCACACACAGAGCCCCTGCCATTAGCATATACAGAGATCAAATCAACATAGCAAATATTCAGAATGGAACATATTTTCAGACACACACTCTCTTTCTCTCTCTCACACACACACAGACTTGGTCTATGTATCACTTTGTGACAAGGCAGATCTTTAAGCCTGACTCTTTTTTGATAAGTCCATGACTGATTGACTGATCAGTGAGGGTCTATTTCCTGTGTTCACCTGTGATAAATCACCATTGTCAGTTGTGTGTGTGTGTGTGTGTGTGTGTGTGTGTGTGTGTGTGTGTGTGTGTGTGTGTGTGTGTGTGTGTGTGTGTGTGTGTGTGTGTGTGTGTGTGTGTGTGTGTGTGTGTGTGTGTGTGTGTGTGTGTGTGTGTGTGTGTGTGTGTGTGTGTGTGTGTGTGTGAAAAGGCTGTGCAATCAGTAGCGCGAACCAGAGAGTAAAACCACAGTTTGTATTTTTCTACTTTGCTAATATCTAAACTACTATAGTAGTGAAACTTTGGAATTAAATTGTACACTGAATAGCAGACAAAACAGGTGTTTTTGGAGCAGTCCACTAGTTTCCCAGTCTTTTGTTGCTCCTGTTCCAACTTGTTTGAAACATGTTGCTGCATAGGTGTAAATACAGTTCAAAAGTACCAGGTCAGATTTCTGGTGTAACTGTTTAACTGAACAAATCCAAGTAATTTTCACCGTGAATATTCTTCTGCCTAGTTAATATTGTCTGCTATGTCACCTTCCATCTGTCTGTCCACCTGTTCTGATTTGATGAAATTATGAGAGATCCTCTCCGAGCATATTTCCTGCCTTCAACTATGATACACTGTCTCCTTGCCAAGGCCTCAGATGCTGTGCAGAACACCGAAGACATAGCACCACCTGCCTCATAAGGTGTTCCCTCTTCCTCTTTCGCTTTCTTCTTTTCTAAATATACTGCTACCTTCTTTCCCACCTGTCTTACTGTGACCTAGGCTGTGTGAAAAGTGACCATGAACACATAAACATCTCAACTATTCTCAGTAGAGAAAGACAGATATAGTAAAAAGATGGAAGGCCTTTGAGAATGTGACCCTGTGTGAAGCCAAAATGGCTGACATGGCATCGCTCAAGCAGTTGTTTCAAGGCAAACAGTGCATTCATCAGTGTGTCCTGTTGTCCTATTGATGTTTGTCATTTGTTTCAGTTACTAAAAAAAAGATATTTTTAGAGTGTGTGCACAAGCTGCTGCTGGTGAGAACAGTAAAAATACCTGCAGAAATACATAAATACATGTATTCTGTGGGCCTGCATTGTTTCTTGGTCAAATCTTTGTCTGGTGGTCCTGAGTGGTGGGTTCTTCATATCCAGTGACCCTAGAGGACCCTCCAGGTCAACTTGGTCTTGCATTTGACATTAATGTAGCATGGCACCAGGTTAAATTTCTGTCTCAGACTTGTGTCCCATTCAAAAACTGGGCTCTGAGCAGTCCTCGTCATTTTCTATATTTATTCTAAATGTAATCAGCATTTTCTGAGAACTCCTTCATTGTGGACATAGTGGCCATGTTTGAATTGACTGATGGGATCTCCACTTCCTCCTTCAACAGAACAAGAGAGGAGTTAAAACACATCCCCAGAGTATACCTTCAATCATCACTGAAGCAGAGCAGAATTTGGCTGGATTGTGACCCTAACACCTCAGAATATATGCACATGCATGTTAGCTTCATCGAAACGCTGCTTGGCAACAGATAAGGGCAGCTATTTTCCAAACTGTGGGAGTAAAACATGTCTGAAAAGTCTGAAAGAAGATGACCCTTAATTATACAGTACGCACCTTTGAAACCCTCCTATTGGGACCATCATCCTTTTTTGAATTCATGAACAGAAAAGGGTGAGACTAGTGTGAAGATGATCCAGGCTGTCATTAAAACCAAGTTTCTGAAATCAGGAAGATAAATTATTTCCTATTCAATGGTATGAAAACATGTTTGCATCTCCTGCTCTCAATACACTTGACTACCTCCCACAATACACTTGGCTATCTTCTTCTGTTCTCATCATCTTTTCGAGAAACTTAGATTTTCTCATCCGTTGCTCTCTATTGTTCCGCGATGAATGCAAATTCTACAATTCGCAGCTTCTCCCGGGACATGGAAATAGCCTCTGAAAATTACTTTGCACACCTCACTGACTGTCAGACAGAGAAGGGGGAGGAGGGGGCACGGAGGGGAGGGGATGGGAGGGGATGAGGGAGGTTGGGGTCAGAGGTAAGGGAGAGATGAGAATGAGGGAAGGGTCGGGAAAGTAGAGGGAAGACAGAGCCATTCAGAAACATAAAGAGCAAAGAGAAGACAGTGGCTGATGGAGAGATAGCTTGCATACTAATGCCTGCAGCTCTTTAGCCTTACCTGACCCTTCCTCCAGGCCTCCTAACCTGAGAGCAGGACGTGTCAGCCTCCGCATTAGAATGGCTTTTCTGTTGCTCCAAAGGTACAACCACTGGGTCAGCTTTTTATAAGAGGGCAGGGCAGGAGGGCCAAAATGTGTTTTGAGGGCTTTTGACCCTGTTTGATTTCTGCAGTCTAAAATGTTGTGAAGGTAGTCAAAAATGGAGTTTATTTTGTGAGCTATTAAGGTACACACTAGTGCTAGAGGGAGGTTTCCCCAGAGGTATTAGTAAGTAATAATAAGTAAAATCTTGGCCCTGGGATCAAAATACAGTACACTATGTACTTGGTACCCAGCCCGTAATGTATATTTATAAATCCCATTAATTGCACTTCTTTCTTCAATATGTGCAAAAACAGCAGCATGGTTAAAGTTAGGTTAGGATTAGAATCTGAACCAGAATCAGCTTTATTGGCCAAAAATGTGTGCGCATACAAGGAATTTCACTCCGGTTTAAGCATTGCTCTAAATCAATGTACTTGCATGGGAAAACGACAAAAAGAGGACAAAAAGACTTAACGATAAGTAGTACAAAAAATATACAATAAATAATAACTACAAAGAATGATGAGGTAATAAACAATATGTACAATGACATTTCCAGTGTTCAGGTATGATGTTACTGATTTTATGTAGGATATTACTGTGGTTGTGACATTATAAGCTATGCTTACAAATTCTCTTCTCCACTACCTGGACCTGGAGTACTTTTAAGAACCTCCAAGTCTTTGGATCGAGGTTCTGTCTCGTGTTTCTGCTGTGTTCTGTTATTCAGAATGTTCTGATCACATGACATTACAAAGGACAAGCGATGTCATTTTTATGTGCTGTTTGGTAGGTAAGTGCAATTCAGTTGTAGGACTGCCAGTGATGGAAAATGTGGAACCACTGTAGTATTGATTTTCTTTGATGTTTGCATGTACTGACCTTTAAATGTCATTATCATTACATGTAGGAGTTTGACTTAATGAAGTGCAACACATCTCAGGATGCCAGTCCCGCTCTGCTCCATACAGTTAAACCAACATACATGTACCAAAAAAAAAAAAAAATAGCTACACATTGAGTCACGGGCCATAAAGCTCCTCAAGAGCAAAATGTCTGCAAGTGACAACTGATGTAGGAGTTTTAAAATTGAAACTTTACTAAGGAACTTTCAGTTAAGAAAGCAAGTCAATAATAATCTAATACAACCAGAATTATGTAGGATTGAATTACAGGCATTATTTGGACAGAGTTTATGTTTGTGACCCATTTCATCCCTCCTGCAAGCCTGGCATTATTCTAGGTAAGAGGACTTGAATCCTGTGGGACCCAACGCAAATCCTGCAAGAGTGGGTGGTAATGGTCAGATATCCAGCAGGAGAGGGCAGGGCTGGGATTAAGAAAACAGTCCTGTGCAGGGCTCCAGACGAGGGACATCTCTAATCAGTGCTGTGTTTTTCGAAAACCTTTATCCTGGAGCCAGAAATAACCTAGCCTCCTACCAGCAGAACCTGTTAAAACATATTCTACTCTTTTCATGCAAGGCCCCGACAGAAACTTTTAATCCCCATCAGAAAAAAATCTAAACCTACAGATCATTAAGTTATAACATCCTGTCCTTGGTACTTTTATCAGCGATTAAAATGGCACTTCATTAATGTGAAGCTTCTTCGGTAAGTCATAGTGACATCAGGTTGGCCTTTTCGTCCATTGATAATAGCAGTTAATTAACCTTATGTTTCACTACCACACTTTTGTGTCAGTGGCCATTCGTCACATTGCTGGAGGTTCACTTCATTTCATCTTTTGTCTCAATCTGTCATTTCTCTTCAGGTGAACATCTTAAGACAGCAAACACCATTAGTGTTTAAATGTTTCATTTGTCAAAATAAGACCTGACATCAAATATACATGCTTTGTCTAACCAAGATGTTAAAACTTAATTTCTTTTTTCTTTTTTAAACTTTTTATGTTTAAGTTCATTAAATGAGGGATGTTTATGAGTCCAGTGTAAGCATAATACTCACTGTTGTTCAAATATAATCATCACCATCATCTTACCTGACTTTGGTTGAGCGAGAGTTAAAAGAAACTGAGGGCAGTAATTATCAATGAGCATAATTTTATTTTATTCATCATTTGCTCTTTTTAGTGCTGCTCTGGAAACTCTCATGGCAGCGCAGAGCCTTTGTTCTCTGTCATCTTTAATTTATGAGAGCCACAATTATTTATCCAATTTCCAACTGCACGTCTGTATGTCATACCGCAGAACAATGTTAACTTGCTTCATTTTCAGGAAGTTGTCTATTTACAGAGCAGACCTCCAGAGAGCGGTGACTATCGACGTTCTTGTCTTGTCTGGAAACCTCTTAACTCCCAGTCTGTGTGTTGTTTTATGTTTTATGTTGTCACTCAGAAATTCACATTCTTTCATATTTTGTAGACTTTTTATAGATGAGACAGTTATATCTGAGAGAGCCAGAATGAGCTAAATTCACTGTAGATATATGAAAACGCTGTCATGTGCTGTTTAATATTTTATATACTGCACTTCCCTATCTTTAATTGAATGAGAACAAGTCTTAACTTGAGTCAGAATGTTTGATCAGTCTCCTATGGTGAAGATGTCCCCCCTCTTGTGCTGTGCTTGTTTTTAATCTCACACAGTAGCTTTTATATTTTCATTTATATCACATCTATTTGCAGAACACTTCTCTGCAGAGACAACAAAAACATTGTTTAGGTCACAAGAGGCTCACCACAGTGGTCTGGTGACAATTTTAAACATAGCACAATTAGAACAGAACAAAACTCCATAACTCCCCTGCTCTACCCTCGTACATATTTCTTAGCATGGAAATAAAACTTTTAAGTGCAACTTGTACTTGAGTGCATAATATACCCACAATGATGAGGAAGCAAAGAGAGAGAGGAAAAAAATCAAATAAGAGGAAACATTCTTAGATATGGAAACACATTTTTTTCTAGCTTTTGTTCAAACTGTATTGATTCAAATTTGAACTAGAAGCTGAAGTGTGTGCTGGTGTTGTGTTCAGCAACCCAAGAGATTCAAACCTGCCTACAGAATCTCTTAATATGATTGTATGATGTCAATCTTTCATCCAAATGATTTTCTGTTTTCCCTGATTTTTCTCACCTGTTTAGCGCCATGAAGACATCTGACCCACTCCCAGACAATCATGGCTCAAACATTACATCAAGGCTCACTATTCAAGGAAACTGAATTGAACATACATCTTACCATAGACCAGGGCTGGGGCAGCTGTGGACCCTTATCAGCAATAAACAAAATAACATAATAGATTAACACGTTCTTCTGAACGGAGGAGTCATATCCAGCACCAGAAATGATGACTATTCAGAATTAGACTGAGAAACCGACCATAGGCTCAAAATTTTAGCCTCTGCATTAGTCATATTTATGGTAACAATTGAGGTCCACTCTGCTCATTTTATCCCCTTGCAACCCATAGCCCTCTCACAGGTCATGAAGATAATGAGCATTTCGTACACGTGACTGTACTTTTTGCCCAGTCTGCTAACCACAAAGGGAGGACATGTTCATCTACTGAAGGGAACTCATCTTTTCCCTCAGACTCAGCCACAGCACAGAGCAGCCAATTGGAGTTTGGACGAAACCATTGTCTTGATGGTGGACACTTTCGAGACTGTCATAATGGATATGGTAGGAAAACTAAAAGCAGAACACAGAAAAATTGTGCAACAAATTATTGCTTACACAGGTATTTTGAATGTTCTGAGGTGGTAGAGAGCAGCAGGTTAAGGATCAACAGATGTGGTGAGACAGTGAGAGCAGCTAGCTTACAGCAGATGATCCCAGGAGAGTATGGCTTGAGGTGGTCTGAGGTGGAGAGGGGGAAAAACAGAGGAGAACAGTCGTTGATTGACCGATGAACCTCAGGTGGGTTGGCGGCAGGAGGGAGCAGGTGAAAGGGAAAGGGAAATTAAAAGGCAAACTGCCAAATGCTGACAGAAACAGAAAATTGGTTAACACAAAAGGTTAGCAAAGTGGCTTCCAGGTGAAGGACAATTCTGCAGTGGCCTCCATTTACTGTAAGTGAGTTATGGGCAATGTTGACAGTGATATAGTCATAACAATTTTCCTGTTTGATGTTCCCAGACCTTAAAACCTCTGATACATCAATCAGCATGTGAGGCTGTATTAACCTGTTTCTCTGCAAAAATGACTACTTTTATTGATCGATTATTATTGGTTATTGATTGATTGATTGATTGATTATTTTGATACCAGGTGGCTCCATACTACAAGGGACAAAATCTCAAAATAAATCCCAAAAGTTCTGCTCAGTTTCCTGATATCATCATTAAGGATGTCTCATTAATGAAATTGTCAGAATTCTTACCTCTCGGTCTGTTGGGGCCACCAGTGTGCAGGGAATTTAAAGTTTTGCTTTGTGGACTGATTCAACCCATCATTAAGCAGTAATTAGAATGAAAACATATTCAGGACTGAGTCTTGACTTCAGTGATTGCACAGGTGCCTCTGTGTGTACGTGTGTGTAAGTATGTGTGAGTTTCTGTACTTGCAGGTGGCTAATTACCCCTCTCAGTGTCTTTCTCTCTTCTGTTCGCTAAGTACTTTTTCTTCTTTTTCGTCCTTTCTCATTAGGAGATGTTTCGAACTGTTTGAGTGAGCAGAAAGGAAGTTGTGTTTTGTAATGCTAATCTTCCTGACTCATTATCTAGAATACCGTTATATTCTAGTATGACTCAACGTACGTCAGTCCGGCTTGGTGAGGTACATGCAGTGCTCAGACAAGTATATCCCCGCACTGCTGAACTTCAGTCACTCAGCCATTTCATCCCTCCAAAGCCAAAACCAGAGCATCCATTGTGTATGTGTGTCTGAGCTTGTAGCGTAATTACAAAGCTGTTTAAATCTAACTCTGTGAGACTTTCTGTATGTGTGTGTATGTCATTACCGACAGCGCTAAAAGCTTATAACGGCTCTTGACAGTGTAGGCTGTTAACAAAACACCTGTTAACACAGACAGAGGTATAAAGCCTTTCAGTTGAGACACACATGCGTGCATACACACACACTCACAGACATACACACAACACACACACTCTCTGCAATAAACAAACCCATCTAGATCTAGGCAGGAACAGCTGGGAACTTTATTGGGGCTCTTACTACTCAGCAGGATTTGCATATGAAAACATCCTGAGCAGTGCTACAAGTTTCATTATTACAGAGAGAACCAATGTGTGTGCTGCATGTGTGTGCCGCATGTGTGTATTCTATCTATCTATCTGTCTGTTGTCTGTGTCTGTCTGTCTATATCTATCACTGCTTGTCAGCTGTGTAAATATTGTGCATGTGTGTCTATGTGTGTGTATGAGTGTGTGTATGTGTTTAAAGTTTATGAGCTGTTTTTAATCACTTGTGAGTTAAGCATCGACCTATTCAGATTGGAAAATGGGCCCTAATCAGCCTTGTAGTAAATGCTGTGTCGCTGCCGCGTGTTAGGGCAAGGTTGAGTTTTAATTAAGGAATGGATTAGCATGCAGTGCTAATAAGCAAGCTGCATGCTTGTGCGTTCCATCACAGTGGATATGAGTTAATAGTTGTTTTGCATTATTCAAAAATATGTAGCATGAAATTGTGGAAGACTTGCACGAGTGATGTGGCGCTGTCACTGAAATTTGGATAATGTGCAAGTCGTTACAGGTCTAAAATATGCTATAGTGAGCAATCCAAAAAAAAAAAAAAGGAAAGACTTGTCAAGACTGCTGCTGGAGTCCACGAGAGAGCACTGGGGAGAGGAGGCGCGATGAGGAGACCAGTTCTAAATAAATACACAAATAAGAAACTGTGTTCAATACCACACTCACATAAACACAATTAACAACAGCCTCACCAACAAACCTTTGACTGACTGTTACTGCTCGCTGCTGTTGAGGGAACCAGAGTCTGTAAGTAACCTGGAGCACAGCATATCACTGTCCTCACTAACTGTGTACACCTACCTCATGTCTCATTCACATGTAAGAAAACATATATATTGTATACAAGGAGGAGGACCTTAAAAACAATCTTGAATGTTGCAGGAAACCAGTGCAGAGCAGCTAAAACTCGATTAATGTGCGTTTTCCTCTTGGTTCTGGTTAATAGTCGAGCTGCAGAGTTTTGATTGAGCTCATCCTATTATTTATGGCCAAGAGACAGTTTGTAATGGAGCCTAAAGCTGCAGCATCATTTGGTTCAGCATTGATGTACAGTTGTGTATCATCTGCGTAACTATGGAAACATACATTGTGTTCCCTAATGATGTCACCTAGTGGCAGCATGTGTAGTGAGAACAGCAGCTGTCTGCCACCCCAAAACAGATGTCATGTTTCTCAGACACATGATCTCCAAGACTTAAGTAAAACTTTCTCCCTTTGATGTTTTAAACCAGTTTAACACGCGGTCAGAAAAGCAGCTGTTCAAAATGATTGATTAAGATATCATGGACAAGCGTATCAAATGCTTTACTTAGGTCCAAGAGGACAACAACTGAGACCTTACTTTCATCAGAATTTAGTCAGAGGTCGCTGATTATTTCAGTCAGAGCAGTTTCAGAGCTGTGTTTTGTTCTAAAGCCTGACTGAAATTCCTCTAGGATGTTATTTTCTTTAAGAAAGGCATAAATTTAATCTTTTCCAGTATCTTACTGATGAATGGAAGGTTGGATATTGGCCTGTAGTTAGTGAGTGCGTTGCTATCTAGGTTGGGTTTCTTTAGTACTGGTTTTACAGCAGCTGTTTTAAATGCATCAGGGAAGAAGCTTTTTTGCAGAAATGTATTTATAATCTCCAGGACATAATTTGACACACTGTCAAACAATCACTTTAAAAATGCTGTAAATCGAAACATGATGTGGATGAGTTGGACTCATTGACAGTCTTGTAGAACTCAGCTATGTAATGAATTTTCCTATTTTCACATCTTTTTTACAGGGTTTTTGAGCTCATCTGTGTTTACATCAGCAGCAATGCTGGCTCTGATTGAGTTTATTTTATTAGTGAAGAAAGATGCCAGTTATTCACTTCACTAAAACACACAGAAATAGGTAATTCTAATACTGAAATATTGTTTACCCCGTTGTTATGATGAATGGCTTCACTTACATGTTGGATAAGTTCAAAGCTGTCCAGTAAATTCATAAGCTCCACGGCTTTGGAGTCATTATTTTTGTTGATGTGGATATTCAGGTCTCCATTTAGGATTAATCTGTCATATTTAGTTGCAATAGGTGCCATCAGCTGTGAGAATTAGTGCAAAAACACTAATGAATATCTTGGTGGTCGATACAGTGCAATGATGAGCAATGATAATTCTGTTTTCAGCTCATGAGCATGATATTTAAATGATGTAAATTCACCCACATCGATGCCATTAAACACTTTCTGTCTGTGCCGGCTGACCTTGGCACTTATCTGTGTATTCTTGTTTTAGTACAGCATGCCAAGGTGCCGAGCAGTCTGCAACCAGTGATGTAGTCACAGCTGTCAAGCCAGCATGTTAATATTGGGAAATTTTGGCTGCACTGTCTTTACCATTCTTGTGCCACTAGCTCACTGTAGCTTGGAATGGAAATGGAAAAGTTACACTGGCTTCAATTGGACCCTTGACCAGTCACTGCTCATCGGTGACTGAGTTCTAAAACCAGGGTCTTCATCAGCGTGGAAATAATAAAAAAGATCATCCAGCAGACAAAAACATTTGCCCACAGATTATTTGAAGATCTGTGTAATAGAATGACATGATATCTGTTATGAACATGAAGGAATCTTAATGAATGTACGTGTGTTGCCATTACATGTCATTCTGTCAATTAATCCAATCTCTTGTCACAAATAGGATAATTGATTGAGTGACACTTAATGACACCAGTGAAAAACATCCATAAAGACTCCTTTATGTTCATGACTGGTGTCATGTAGTTATGAAGGTACAATGTCAGTCTTATGCACACCCTTTCAAATAAAGCGTGACAAAACATTCCACATTGAAGGGTAACCTTAAGTACCCTTAAGTACTTGTTTGCAATAAAATGGCAATCTTCCAATATTTTTACCAGACATTTTAGTGCTGTACCAAAGTGGCGGACTGATCAACCAAACAATATTACCAGCCTGAAAAGTCTGCTGCCAGCATGGCAATAATATCTGTACAATTTCAAGAAGGATGTGAAACTGCAGAGTCTTTCATTCATTTAGTTTATATCATGAGGTTTGCATTTAAGCACAAAAAAAAATTGAAGAGCTTCAGAACCCTGGCCTTAATGAGTGTCAGGTAGTGTTAGGTAGAAACTCTGAACTGTACCATGGCCACTCTGATAATGTATCATGACATTTGAAGGCATCATAAAAATAAGGTCAAGTAGCCTGTGTTGAAGCTTCTCTAAATTATACAGAGATTTTCTGCTTGGCCATTCTCATTCCAGCAAATTGCTGAGGCATCCAAGCTTCAGAATTAAACTTGCTCTAATTGACTTAACGTTAATGCACCAATTCACAGTCAGACAGAGGCTACTTCACTGCTTAAATTTGAAACATGAGGAAAGAGACATTCAGCTGACATCTAATCAGTTTAGCTTCCAAAGGCAAGGACATTTCATATGCCAGTTATACGATTTAGGAAACAAAATCTTTTTCCACATTTGCATGAATTTAAGTCAAAATGCAGACTGTGATGTTAAAGGACTGACTCTATTAAGCTATTCGGCTGTTGATACTTGGGCCAAAAGTAACTCACATTGTCAGATCCACAATGCTGTGTGTTTATGCCTTGTGATGTCATGATACTTGAAAACGCCACAGCAGTCCAGTAAAAATTAATCAAAGTAAATTGAAAGCTGTTCTTGAACCCTTTGGAGTGTATGAGTAGTTTTGGTCTCTTTTGAGAGGTAACACAATTTTACCCCCAGCAGTCAGAATCACTGTAAGTTTTTTTTTTTTTTTTTTTTTTTTTTTTTTCAGCTGAAAATATTCTTGAAATGTAGATGTGTATATCTGGGCCTTATTAGCTGGAAAACACAATGGGATCTCAGCATGAAGTCCAAGTTCAATTAAAAAAAAATGATAATACCACAGAAACTGATTATTTTCATGTTTTCTCTAATGGTGTATCTAGGCATTTTCAAAAATAAATAAATAAATAAATAAATAAAATAAAATAAAACAATTGTGTCTTGAAATGGTTTGCATCGGGTTATTCATAAGAATTTTGACTTTCTAACCGTGTATAATATGAGTATAAATGTGAATGTAGTGTTTTTGTCAATGGACGGGAAAACCAATATGCCACCATCTGCCCTCTGGGTGGCTAAATCAATGTGATGTATCTGCCACGTTATGGGCAGGTTTATGGGTCAGAATAACTAGAAAAGTGTCCTGGCTGTGTCCTAGCTCCTCCCTGGTCCAGCCCTCAGTCAGGCTGAGGGTATTTAAAAGCACCTGTGGCATCATGGCTTCCTTTTTTTTTTTTGCCTTGCCTTGTCTGATGCCACACGGTCCCCTCTTTTTGACTCTGAGTCTCCTGTCTGCCTGGTCATACTGGTGTCTGCTTCCCTGAGGTCTTAATAATCTGTCTGCCCTGAGTGATCTGGACATTAGCCCTCTCAAGTTGGCTTTGTCAGTGCACTTGTATTGGTTTCAATCAGCTGCTGTTTTGTCCTTGGCTCTAGCTGTTGTGTAGTGTTCAGGCACTGTTTTGGATTGAACCAGCTGGCATGATCTGTAGTATAGTTTTGATTTTTCTTTTTTCCTTTTCCTAGTGGAGCTGGTCGACAGCTTGTGGTGGAGGCTAGGCACTGTAGCGTGGTTCCCCTCACAGATTTGTTATTGAACCACAGTTTGCAGTGATTGCCATGGTTGCCATGAGCACACAAGTGGTGGTTGAGTTGCACTATTAGAACACACCCTTAAGTAGGCTGCCTCCCCACAGCTAGCCTCAGCCACTTTTCCTTCTATTTCCATTGAAAGTTCACGGATACTTCCAGCTACCTTTTAATCAATATATTCGCATTTGTTTTGGAACACTGCCTCTGTCTTATTTCAGTTAACAAACCTGTGTTGCCTGTGTAGAACCTGGGTATTGGTTTAGCCCATAATATAATTCCTGGGGTGAGACTCCCCAGCAGGCATTGTCAAGTGGTTGCATTTTGTTGGCCTTCTGGCCCGCCTCCCCCTCCAGCCCTCGCCACAGATGCATACTACAAAATATGACAGAGATGTAGGACATCCTGGTACTTTTGGCATACTGCATTTAACATGCAATATATTGGGACATATTAAATCCTTTTCTGGCATACTAAAGAGTATGATAGTATAAGTATTGGAACGCAATCATTCCCTCCTGGATTCAACTAGGCCTACGACCCATTGCGACATGCATTAAAAGACTGCAAAACCCATAGTCAGCAGGGCAGTCAGGACATGGTTGCTGCCCAGCTGAACCATATAAGCTGATTGCCCGAGGGAGGGAGTGGAAAGTGAAGGGAACTGTGTATGTCGAGAGGAGACAATGACTGAGGTGTACAGAGTGGACCAGTTGTTTGGTTATGTGACCCGTACGACAGCGAACTAGAATTTGATTTATTCCTATGCTGTTTTTGTTTATCTTCTGCCGGCAAGAATTAAGTTGACCTGTTATGAGAAGACTGAATACAGTGAATTTAAGATGCAAAACAATCCTTTACTATCTTCATTTGCTGCACCCACGCTTCAAAAGCTACGAGAGAAAAGCTCCCAACCTCGCAAGACATCACAGTGTGTTTGTGTGTGTGCGTGCGCTGTTGGATTCATCACCATGAAATTAAGCCCTTAGTCAAATGTGTCAAGTTTAATCTTATTTGGATGTCATGTTTTCATAAAGTTTAATGTGCAGATAGAGCCTTAGTTAAAAAAATAAATAAGCAGGAAAAAAGGTCCTTTAAATGGAAAATGCCTCTTAAAACAGGATCTCCTTATTTTGAGGAAATAAGTCAGTTAAGTGTGATGATGCATCAACTCCACCGTCACTAAAAGGCAGTAGCACTTAAGGGGATAATTCACTTCAGCACAGCACCACTAGTTTTCAGACAACAGTCGGAGTGTAATGTGTAATGACTCACTAATTCATTCTGATGTAGATGTTGAGGTCTGAATTCATTTTATTTCCACATCTTAAAATCTTTCTCTGTTAGTGCAACATGGAACATATTTGAATCTGCTCTTCTTGCAAGAAAATTTGAAGCTAAAATCGGCACCACTGAGTATTAAGTGGTTATGATTTCCTTATGGATGCAGAAGCCAACATGGGTCAAGCTTTGCTGGCAAAAAAAATCCTCCTGCTGAACTGTCTCCTTAGGCAAGACTCTGAATTTTTATGAAACAGCCTCAACAGTGGCTAAATGTTAAAGCTAATGAAGCGCCTTTAGACGTAGAACCTCTGCTGTCTGACAGTTGCCAATTTGTGGATGGTTAACAGACTTAAACACAAAGCTAGCACTTTTTTGTTTACTTGAAAAATGTAACGTTCAAATAATTATCAAGCTACAAAATCATCAGTTCAACACTATAGAGGAAATTACTTTGAAATTTTACTTATATTCAAATTCAAGTAAGTGATTTTTGTAACTAGTTGACAGGAGTTTTTTCAGCCGGACAGGGTGTATTATTTAACGTTGTAATTTAACTATGTTTTGCAGGGAATGTCGTCATGTTTTATCTTCTAGGCAGTGTAACATTCAGGTCCACAGGGCATAGGGCTGGCAACTGTCCTGTATTAGTTGTTTGGGTGTGATCACCTGTCATTCAATCAATCGGCCCTCTCATGTGCATCAATGTATATCATAAATGAGCGAAATCCTGCAAAAAAATAGTTGTGATGTCTGGTGGTGTTCGGTCTGTGTGGTACATGCAAATATGAACAAACCTGCAAATATGGATAAACCTGCAAAGGAGAAAATACCGTGCAGCTGCAATGGGAAACAAAAAAAGACTTGGTTTAATCCTGTCAGCGGTGACCTGGTGAAAGCTTTCTCTACTTCATGCTGTCCAGAATTCTCAATTGGCCATGGAGGTGAGAATGACCTAACTCAGTATTCATCCAAGTTGTTGTCCCAGATCAATACATTGACAGTTGTCTGAAGATGTAACATTAACAATACAGAAGAGTGAGTGTGTATGTGTGACAGATAAAATTTAATCCAATACCCACCCAAAGTGGAAATGAATCTGCTAAATGCTAGGCTTTTAGACAACAGACAGGCATTGGAGTGAAGGTTCACATTAGATTTCTTTTATAATGCCTACAAAGTGCTGAAATAGAAAATAGACCCCTGCTATGAGTGGATATAGTAGTGAAAGCAATTAAAAAAACAAAAAAAAAACTTTTTGTTTTTTTGCTGAAAATCTCAGTGTCAGCATTTTGCAACTTTGCAAATGTTAATGAAAAAAGTTCCCTCATGTTGAGAAAAAGAAAAAAAAAAAAACAGAAAACACATAAACTGTTGCAAATTAGCAGTGTTAAAGATGATTTATGGGATTTATGGGTGATACTGAAGATGCTGCATCCACATCAGGCTCCAGTGAAGCTGGGCTTCATCTGACCCTGGAGTCCGTGTGGAACGAGGCACACAGAATAATGATGATAATAAGTACTACTTTACCATTAGATGGTATGCACTGAGTAATGATTTTATGATGCTTTGTAAGCAGGATGAATGTGAATGTACAATGTAATTACTGTAAACAAATGAGGAGGCATGGTGGAGATGATTGCTTGCATCTATCTTACACCAGTGGTATTTTAATTCCAAGACCACATTTTCAGACAACCCCTTGATTTCTGTTCCACCTCCCTTTTCTTCAAAAAAGACAATCATGGCAAATGTGATTTTTGCATTGGGTGTTTGGCTGATTTCATTTCTAGTCTGTAACCTTTGGCAATCTGTGCTGACAAACAGCACCCTCTTCCTGCTTTGTGCTATAAAAAAAACTCCACCACATGCAGTCAGCTGAGAAATGCAGTGCAGAGAGGCTGTCAATCTTGCTGAAGGACGTCACTGATTACAGCTTTAACATATTTGAAAATACACGTGGAAATAGCTTAGCAGTGTTACATAAAAACTGAGAAGAACAGACAGACCGGGATATAGAAATAGGATGTGTTTGTGTTTGTGTGTGTGTGTGTGACTGAGGCAGATCGCACAGAGGATCAAAGGATGTGAGCCCGCACATTGTATAATGCTCCATTGACACCTTTATTAGACCATAAAACAACATTTTGATCCGCAGAGAGATCTTCTTCAGGTCAAACAAGACGAACATCCTTCTGTGAACCAACTCATTGGTGTGTGGGCTAATAAGGGCATCAGCAGGGAATTACGCAAAGCTCAGCTCTCATGCTTTGATCTTCTCTTCTACATATGTGGGATGACATTTTCCTTAACATGATGCACATTATAAGGGCTAATTATGGGGTTACTTTCACTTTTTGTTTTTCTTACTGCCTGCTGTTATTCTTTCTGGTGGTTGAGAAAGGACAAAACAAAACAAATGGTTTTATGTGCTCAAGCTTGAACTTAAACTGTCACTGCATAAACTTTTAATTTTGAAGCTTTTTAGAGATTTACATGCTTGTGTGCGACTGGCTGTGTTCTGTTGTCTATTGTCTTATCTGTCTTCTTACATCTGCTGAACTTAAATCTATCTTGAGGCATCTTAATGAGATCATGATTTCATATATTGATAATATATGGCTTATGATTCTAATCAGTCTTAATTAATTCCCAATATAATGAGCATGACTGCAGTTTTGTCTGCGCTGCTCAAAACATTTAAAAAAGACATCTAAAAAGCTCATCCACAGTATGCTTAAGCCCCATTTGTGAATGCTAACATGGACATGGTGCTCAAAATGATGTTAACACGGTGATGTTTTTATTGTAGCATGTTATTTTCTGATTACATGTAACACAAAGCACAGATGCTGGTGAAGGTCATAAACTGTTGGGCAAATCAAAGTTTTTACTTGATAATGAAAAGTTAGGGCGTTATTGCAATTTATCCTATGGCGACCAATAGGGCTGGGCCGATAGCAATATGTCTTGCGATAGACATGTCATCAATATCAATATAAAATGCGTTCGACAAAGCATTCGATAATTTTTTTTTTTCTTCGTCGGAAGAAACCTGAAGTTGCGAAGCGAGGTTGGTTGCATGAACAAAGGCACTCGCTCTCAGGTAACCGAGCAACGTAGGGAGTAATCGCTAATCAGTGAGAGAGACACGCTAACACACCAATCATGTAACATTATCAAGTTCGGTTGTGCCATGTCGTTGTCACGTGTTTGTTGCTCCGCGAGGAGTGAGATGAGAAATAGAAAGTGAGCGCTGCAGCAAGCGAAGAAATTGTCGATAAAACAGGGAAAGTCAGCTCGCCAGTATGGAGTTTTTTGGATTTTATAAGTCGGACCGTCGTCAGACCAATGTGGTCTGTAACTTATGCAAGACTGTCGTCCCCACCAAGACCGGTAATACCACAAACTTATTTAACCACCTTAGCCGCGCTCACTCTTTGGAGCGCAGCCGTATTCGCCAACGTCCGCCAACCGCAGCACCACCGCACAAGCAGCAGACCACCATGCAGAGGTATCTGCTTCAGTGCCTGATGACAAATCCTCTAAAAGGCACGAAGACGTAACAGAGGCAGCAGCATATCATATAGCTAAAGACATGCTTCACTGAGCACTGTGGAGAAGCCAGGTTTTAAACATCTCTTACACGTGCTTTTTTTTTTTTCTTAAACACATTTGCAATTAAAATATAATTGAATAGTTCATGTATGTTTAGAGTAAGAAGAGTGACTAAAGTTGTTCATATGTCTAGGCTGGTTTTATAGTTCAGTCAGTGTTACTGTACTGTCTGTCATGTTTGTTTGTTTGTATGTTACAGATGTCAAGTCCACCTCAGTTTCTGCTATGTTTCCAAAACACTGCACATATTTGAAAACATTTTATTCAGCAGAAGGTGAATCAGCTTGTGAACTTTCTGCTTTATATCGACCGATATAAAACACTTATATCGCAATAGAGTTTACAGCCATATCGCCCAGCCCAAGCGACCAAATACTGTGGTGACCCAATCAACGGTTGTGGAAACATTTCAGTCTGAACCAAAAATATCAACTTGCTGGGAGTGCTAGACAAATGGGATCACAAATTTATTAGAACCCATTGTCTAGGGACCATGAAGATATTTTCCATGGACAACTGAATACTCTGCTATGCTGATGCTGATGCTGGTGCTAGATGTGAAGTCAGGGGATCACCAAAGTGGTCCTCTGAGGACAGATTTAATGTCAGGCCATCAGATGCTGACCAAGCATCCCACGACTTGCCCATCCCTGAAGCCACACCACTAGTATGAAGAAAGCAATGCCATGGTAACTGAGGGTTGTTATGGTGTGTGATTTTGATCTTATTATGTCAGTTGTCTGTGGGTGTTTCTTTTTCTCCCTCTGTGTCTGCAGTGGAGGTGTGGCCTGGCGGTGCATCGCCTCGCTGCCACATTGTCTAAGCGTCTCGTCTTGACTTTCCAGCCATTTAGTCCTTTGTGCTCATAGCGTCTTTAGTATTCTAGCCTGTTTCCTGGTCGCCTGTGTGCGGATCTCGTTTTGGTTTCTTAGTGTGTGTTTTCCTAGTTTAGCTTCCTCAGTTTGTGTTCTACCTCAGTTAGTCTGTCTTTAGAGCTTGTCTGTTTTCCTACCCGCTTGCCACAGAGTAGCAGATAGTTTTCTTTAGGGCTGAATTTGTGTTTTCTTATACTTCAGGTTTTTGGTTGTATTTAGCAGTTATCTTGATTGATTGTAATAAACCGTTTGTGTTTGAACAGCTCCTTTTGTTTCTCATGCTGTTTTCTGCCTCTTGGGTCAAAATCAAAATCCTTACTGGTCTTCACAAGGGTAAAGACCTCACTGTCCAAAAGCCTTCATTAATTTTTTTTCTTTGGTTTAGAGTATTTTAACATGGAAATAATGTGCATGGCTATAACACAAGCGGCAAGTGCAAAAATACGTTGGTTTTTTTTCCCTCCTTTACCTGAATTGCCTCTTAGATGAGTTTTAGGAATGAATGAGATTCCATGATTTCCAGCAGGTGAATCACACCTCTGCAAATATCCTGGATTAGTAGGTTCAGACTTTCAGTGAGGAGGGATGAACTGACGTTTACTGAGGTTAACAGCAGAGAGGACTTTGCTGATTGGACGGCATTGATGTGATGCATTTTCAATAAGCTTAGCCGAATGAAGAGATAGGAGATGGATCAGAAAAGAGTGAGAGGGCTTTTGACGGCATGGGAAAGTGGAAATGATGGAGTGGGGTGAAGCATAAAAGCAGGGATTTCAAAAAGAAAGAGGGGTGAGAGAGGAAATATCCTCCTCATGACACTCTCACCAAAGCTTCATGTGTGTGAAAACGCGACATGCTGCAGCTCTAATGACCTGGCTGAATCTCCTGCTGCAGTGGGAAAGCAAAGAAAAACTTTTGGCGTTACTTCCCCTTATGATGTCAGACTTTCAGGCAAGTTGAACGCTGGGTTGACTCTGCCTTCATTAGTCTGGTTGCATAAGGGTGAGTCACGCTTCCACAGTCCTTTGCTAATATAGAATCTCAATGAATAAGAAGTACATTTCCTCCATTAAATTGGCCTCTCTTAGTGTTTATATTTTGCGTAAATTGCTATCTTTGCTATTTTGAGATTTCACTTGATAATTTATGCAATGTGCCGGCTGAATTGTCCTCAGTGAATGTGTTTCTGTGATGAGTGTATAGCCTTTTATCAGCAGAAGAAGCACTTGTGCATGTGGGAGCGTGTGTGTGTGTGTGTGTGTGTGTGTGTGTGTGTGTGTGTGTGTGTGTGTGTGTGTGTGTGTGTGTGTGTGTGTGTGTGAGAGTGACTGTGTTTGTGAGTGTGTGGGTTGTGAAATATTGCATGAATATGAAAATTGCTCCCATAAATAGGCTTTACTTTAAGTTCTGTGAAACTTTAATTTCGACCCCCGTGGCATATGAATCTCATCTCCACATCTTCCCCAGAGGATTCTCTCAGTGACGCTTGCTCTCTGTCGTTCTCTCTATTTTTGTGTTTCTGCCTCTGTTTCTTTTCTCTGCTCATCCATCTTGTCAAGCACTCGACCTTTTCCCTCCTCCTCTTTAAGTTTTGCCATCTCTCTCATGTCTCTGAACTCTATAGCTTTTTTTTTTTTTTTGCCTGCATAAATAAGTTTCACAGAGATCAAACAAACACACACACATGCATGCATTGGTGATGACGCGCAGCCACAAACACCAAAGGAGGGAAATGTCCAAACTTGGAAATCCATCCACTTTCACCTTTCAGACAGGCAGTAGTCTAATTTGAGTTGAACTTTTATGTGTGTGCAGGTGATTTTGTGTGGGCGTTTGTGTGTGTGCTTTTGAGGATTGCAGTCAGCAGTCCGTCAATATCATATCCCATGATCAAATCAGTTTGTTCTGAATGGAGCCAATACAGACGAGTCAATGAGAGGAAAGAGAGAGGAAGCAGCGCATGAGAACGAGCGATGGAGGGTAAAGACACAGAGAGCGAGAAATGGAGTGAGGGCAGAAAAAGAAAATGAGGCAGGAGGATGAAGAGAAAAAATTGGCTCTCATAGCTTCAGACAATCATACCCACTGCACAAATATTTGACTGGGCAAAGTTCAGTGCTGAGTGCTGAGTTTTTGTGAGCAGAAAGAAAGTTTTTGAGTGAATTATTATTGAACGCTGTAATATTTTCTAGTAGAACAGCAATAGCTCTTACAAGTACACTATCTTGTAGCACCTGAAGCAGTCATGCTTTGGAAACGCCATCGATACATATTATAATGCACAGGCACACGCAGACACACAAGCACACACATAAACACGCTAAAATCTGTCAGTATTAACAAATCCTCTAAAAAATGCTTACAGCTTAATGCTTAGGTTATTATTATTCTTAGAAATAATAAAAGCAGATACTATGTGTTAGTGTTACAAATTCATGCCCTTAAATACAAATTCTGGCAGATCTTAAGGACTCAAATTAATGAGTTAAAACAGGACAATAACACAGAATGATAGTATTGTTCATTGATTTTGAATACTCTTTAAAAACTCCTGAAACATGCTAAACAACAACATCGAGAAAGATTCATTTGTTTGGCTGCTTATTGACAAAGTTGGAAATCATATGTGAAGGAAAGTATTATGATATTATTATATATATGAAATATTACCAGGCATGATTCAAAGGTCTATATTCAAAATCTAATCAAGTAAACACTGGGCTAAAGTAGGCATGAAGCCAGTGAGATCCTGTAAATCCACAAAGCTCTCCCCTAATGATGTGACAAAAAAAGCTGGATGATGCAGACACAAATGGAAGAAAGAAAAAAAAAAAGCAACCGTGAGCCTCTGTTCACGAAACAGATGGGAGAGAAATTGCACAGGTAGCTGGAGAAACATTATCGTGGAAGACAGCTGACCTCAGAAGCATTTGTTACAAGGTAATTGGTCGACGGGAAAAACAACAAAGGAGGAGGAGAAGAAGATTGGAAAAGAAACGGCTCACCTCCAAATATACACTCTCGCTCAGTTCATATTAAAGATCAGACCTGCCACAGCAGAGGAGAAATATAGGTGTTATCATCAACACTCTTTGCAGTGTGTGTGTGTGTGTGTGTGTGTGGTTGGGAGGAGTGTTTTGATATCACTCACAACAATCTCTTTTGTCTCCCCTTCACTCCTGTTCTCTTTATCTCTCGTTCGGTCTCTATCAGTTGCTGTCTGTCTGTCTCTGCAGGAAACCCCAGGGTTTTCTCTGCATCTGTCTCACTCCTCACGCTCTCCGTTCTTTTTACTTCTCTCTCTCTTTGCTGTGTCGATCCTCTCGGCCTCCCTCCCCCTGAACACGCTCCCTCTCTCCCCTCCTTCTGTCTACCTGTTAGACATTGCTTTCATTTTGAACGGGACCGTTATTGCTCAACAATATTGAACCATAAATATAGCCTTTGCTTCAAAAATCTCATATCATGAGGTGACACATTTGCTCTCTCTGTCTCTCTCTCTCACACACACACACACACACACACACATACACACTCACAGACACACAACGTGGATAGAGGCTGCGCATTTCCTGAGTTTCTCCCCAAATATGATAGAAGTGAAGTAAAAAGCGGAGCACAGAGGCAGTGCAACAGAAATAATCTACAGATGAATCCATTATGATGAATATATGATTGTTAGTTGCAGCCCTAATTTGTACCATTGTCTCATGTTTCATAACGGTCTGTCCTAAATGAAGCTGCATGCTGGGAAACAGCAACAATAGTTTCCTCCTTTTTGGACACTCCAGCTCTGTGTTCACCAGAAATGTGCACAGATGTACTTCGCCTCTGCCAGTGAATCCTCTAATTGCAGCAGTTCCACTGGAATGAACTGACTGTGCCACACAAATTTAGCAATTTAATGACAATGTGCCGGGGCCACCGTCAGTACTTGGAGTCAGTGATTTGGCCACCTTTAACCTGAGCAGAAGTCTAAAGGCATGCTCACATAACAGCGGAAAAACATGGGTCACACTGTGTGTTGGTCAGCGCAGTATTTAGTGGCTTTGTACTAAACCTCTGCACAATGCTTACGTTGCTTACAGTGAATCGCTATGTTTCAGACTCTCAAACAATGTTGTAACAAACCTGGTAGTTACATCTGCTCGCTGATATTTCACCTGGCCTTGGCTTCAGTTTGAGGTTAGTTTGTTGTTATGCAGTTCTGGAAATTGAGGAAAATGAGTAATTCATTTAGTTTTTCGTCCATTTTTTAGCACCGGCTGTGGTAAGCAGCAATCGGCTGCACCAACAAAGGTCGCCGCAACTCAGGTCAAATTTAAACAAACTTTTGACGCATCCGCTGCACTCGGTATATTATGGACGTTCACACAGAGCCCTCGCCACACATCACATGGACGGTAATAGAGGAGTGGTGCAAAAAGCTGTTTGTCATGTGAATAACTTGTTACTAAGTTGCACTTTTCCCCCCAAACACACCATTAATCCACCCACACAGGTATTTTCACTGATGTTGCCTGATAAGACATCCAAACTGCACCGCTTCTGATGGCCTCTGTTAGGGCAGAACAGCTTACACCATTATCATTCTTATTAGTGTCCAACCTCAACCTGACTACAGGATTAATCAGTCAAGGTAACTGTGTGAGTGCACCTTTTATTCTTGTTTAGCCGTGGCACCAGCACGACAACTAGTTGCAGTATCAGTAATAGCTGCAGGAGCAGCAGCAATAATAGCACAACTAAAATGGGAACCATGATTTCTTCATGGGTTGAGACTTAAAAATGGGTCATGCTGTTGCTTTTGTTGGCCCCCATGACAGAGACACTGGTATGTTTTAATAAGCCTTAGTCCAAGGGTGAGTCACTGCATTATACATTTTAAGCTTGGTCCTGTCCTGAAAAGGTCTAAGCACTTACGCCTTAAACATTTTATATGACTGGGGCTGTTTCTGAGGAGAGGAATACAGGTTCTGGGTGCTGGGGATGTGTGGAAAATAGAGCCTGGTGGTAGAAATATGGCTCCCGCTGTGCCTGCTCCATTAGCAATGCCCTTCAGCTAGCTTTAATACTAAGAGTGGCTGTGAATCAACGCCATACACACACACTTTGACTCTGAAAAAAATCACACAGATATTTGAGGTCATTACTGGGTCAGTCAGATACATGTGTGTGTGTGTGTGTGTGTGTGTGTGTGTGTGTGTGTGTGTGTGTGTGTGTGTGTGTGTGTGTGTGTGTGTGCGCGCGTGCGTGTGTGTGTGTGTGTGCATCTAACATTACTTCACTCACACATCACTGAGCTTTATTAAAGAAATACACAGAAGACTTCATCTGACAGAAATATTAACATGTTCAAACTCCTAGTCTGACTCACATTTTCTCAAGCAAAAGTGAAACAACTGCTTTGATCTCTAGTTTGTTGGCAGGTTTAATATGTACAAGACACAAGCTGAGAAGACCACAGGACACACACAGTGCCTGTTTTATGTCTGTTGACCATAAACACTTATTCTGAAAGATTTATTTTTCCACTGATGATATTTGTCAATGATTTGCAATGATGCAGGCTTCAAATGAAATAGAGGAAACACTGGATAGCATCACTTTAGATGTTAAAAGACTGTATTATATATAATTATATTATTTCTTATATGTCTGTGCCATATTTGTGTGTGTAAATAATGATACATTGGGCCTCATGCAGCAACATTCACTTAAATTTCTTGAGCATTTTATCATCATTTTCTGTTAAGATGAGAAAATGAAGGGGTCATCTCTCGATGCAGTTCTTAACCATCCAAATCTGCTCTAACCCAAACGTGCTAAATGGTAAATTTCACTTTCATGGAAATTGGAGGCACATGGCTGATTATTAGCATAATAATCAGCCCGCTAAACAATATGTAAGGTCGGGTGTTCTGATGTAAGCAGTTAGTCTGGCACATGAGGAAGAATTAGTGAGATGCCACCAAAAAAACAAACCAGCATTAATGAAATCAATCCAGTGATGGAAATAATGACAGTGAAGATACAGTATATTTGAACCTGGCTTGAGCTGACCACCCCCGGCTCGTCTGAATCCAGGCTAATACCCAGATACAGACCCTGGAACAGCTTGAGCTGATGAGTTTTCAAGGAGAATTCATTTACTTTTTTCACTGGGTGTCTGAGAGCTATTGTCATCACCTCAAAAGTCAGACCAGTTTCTTCTTTGTTTTCTCTGTTTTCCTCTTTAATCATAGCAGAGAGAGACGCAGTTCAGCGAAACCAACCTTCATCACAGTTAGATGGGCTTTTCATTCAAATGAGCTCATATTTATCAATGAAAGTGACTGTTATAAGGAGGAATAACCTCTTTTTCTCTTGTTTTGTGCCGTTTTCACAGCTTCTTGTATTTCCAGGGTAAGACGGGAAATCATTTGGCTGAGGCAAAGATTAAATAAGCTTCAAAACCTTTCCCACTGTCTGTTACTCATTTCTTTTTCAATGACTGTTGATCCCTTGCATGGAGATCCTCTAACATCCTCTGTCTGTTCTCTCACACACTGACACCTATCTCCAATGACCCTGTCACTTTTTCCTTCAGTCTTCCTTTCTATTTTACTCTATTTTAAGGCATCGTGCGGGTAAATAGCAGTCAAAGCAGTCCTATAGAGCTGCTTCATCTGTCCACACTGAAACTAAACTGTTGCTCTCTGTTGTTTTGACCCTTTTAATCAGGGTGGAGTAAGCAGGCAGGAAGAGCAGGGTAATATGGTCTAATTGAGCAAAATGGGAATATGGGGAGGGCTTTGTAGCTGCCAGGAATGTTTGTGTAAACATGGTTCAGGGTTAATACTTTAATAATGCCAGTACTGTAATTTGATTCATATGAATCTCTGTGGGTGGCCACTGAAAATAGTTGGTAATATCACATCAGATCCAGTGAAAACACAGGCAGTTGACCAGCTGGGGGTCTATCCAATTTGAGCACTCTATATCTGACATATGTGTCCCTTTAGGAAACATAAGTACTTGGAGATTACGTGTCAGCATCTCATAATGGTTATGTTTTTATGCGAGGAATAAGGCAACCCTCTCAAGTGACGGGTTTCGGTTTACACACATACACACCATAAATTGTTTAGTGTAAGCTGATATTCTCATTATAAGTCTCCTGGTTAAATTCCCTTCATACTTCTTAAACAGATCTCAGGGCACTTCTGCTTGGTTTCACCACTGATGTTGAAATAAATTATTGAGTACTTAATACTGCTGCTGGAATCATTGCTTCACCCTGCATTATAATAACCTGTTATTGATCAAAGAATCAGTGTCAGGGTTGCAAAGGTTAATCCCAGCATTTTGACTTCAGTAAGACCTTGACAATGCATTTAAACACAGCGAGTGAGGATGCCAGACTGTCCGTGCTGCCAAGCATGAACCTTGTAAATTAAATATCTTTCCAAGTACAGCAACACAAGGATGCTCAAGTTTGTTTGCGTGCCTGCTCTGTACTCGGGGTAGTTTGACACTGAGTGGCAGCATCTTTTCCATAATGCACATCCCAGTTGGGCTGAAGCTTTGAGTGCAACTCTGGTGTATTTTTTTTATTTCCTTTTTTCCCCTTCATTTCACATCTTCACAGTGGCTTAGTGGCAGTCACCACAATAAGAAGGTCCTGGGGGCTTGAATCTTAGCACTGGTCCTTCTTCTGTGCAGTTTGCATGTTCCCCAGTGTTTACATGCAGGTTTCCCACAGTAAATGTGATTTCCTTCCACAGTTCATGAGCAGATCAAGGATAACTTGAATGGCCCCCGGCTGTGAGGATGATTGTTTTTTGTGCTTCCTGTCTATGTGCAGTTGGCCCACAGTCAGTCTTGAACTGCTCAGGGTGTTTCTCTGTGAAAGGATGGATGGATGAGTGGATAACTGTGTCTTGCTATAATAGCTTGTGCATGTTCAGTCAACCTGTGATGTATGAATATATGAATACATAAATTCTATAAAAACATGCCCAAATAAATTTGAATCTATGTATATTGCTTCAGTGATGTTGCAGCTGTCTGATCTACTGAAGTCACTCAAATACACACTGCTGCCTTAAATCATGTTCTTGGTTTTAAACCACATCACTTGTTTTTGTACTTTGAATTATCATGCACAGCAAATGTGTGTTAATGAGCTCTTATTTCCCAGTACTGCCACTATTCTTGTGAGAATAAAGAACCAAAACAAGAGAGTAGACTTCTGACTGGCACAGTCGGCACAGCGAACAGTTAGAATTACACCAGTTAACTTGAACACTGGATACGCACATCAAACAGTACAAATACTTAACCAAAAGATATTATAACCACGAGCCTGACAATATTTACATGTATATATTTATTTATTTATTGTCATTTTACAGTTAATTTCATTTTGCATCCTTAAGCGGTTTCGTTCAAGAGATCAACACCCAGATTGAATATACGTTACACTTTCTGACACTTTTCACAGATGGACATAGCACACATCATGACAGTTATAAATGTCATTACAGTAGATCCCAGACTGATGTACAAAAGAATACTCAGCCTGTTGTGTTTAAATAGAGAGGCAGAAGTTGGTATTGACTGTTTAAAACATGAGAGGAGTCAGAAGAGGTGCGCTTAGTATATCCGAAAATCCTCTTGTTGTGAGTTGTTTGAAAGGAGCATGTCAATATCTTAGCACAAATGTGTATTTGATTATTTACTTTTGTTTTAAGTTTCACACATGAGTGCTGAGCCAGGCCGTACTGCAGTACAGCATAACACTCTGAATCACTGATTTAAAAAAAAAAAAAAAAAACTAATCTGGCTACTGGCTCCAAAACATCTGAGTCGTAGGAGAAAGTAAATCCGCTGCTGTATCTTCTTACAAATAAATTCTGTATCAGGGCGCCAGGAGCCCATGATAGGGTGGCATCTATCATAACACCGAGATATTTGGATGAAGAGACTTTTTAATTTCTACATTGTGAATTGTTACTGGTGGCAGCTGACAAACAGGATGAAGGCCAGAAATGATTTCCTCAGTCTTATTAGTACTGATGATAAGAGCAGTTTTGTCACATCATTCAATTAACCAGTCAGAATTGCACTGATGCAGTCTGGGGTCATTGCTGTCAGTCAAAAGAGATAGTAAGGTGAAATCATCAGAGTATTTCCAAAGAAACTGGTGCAGTGGTGCTGCAATCTGCAGTGCACAGTGTAAACAACACAGCCCTGAGGGGATGCCCCCTTATAGCTATACAAGAAAAGTCATCAAATTCAGCTCTAGCATGAATTTATGTAAAATGTTCTATTTTTTATCTCAGTGAAGTAATAAATTTAATATGCTTCACCATAAAAAGAAAAAAAAACCCACTGACAGTTCCCAAGTTGTCCAGAGACTTTCCACCCACCCACATTTGTCCTGTGTGTATGTTCATGAGCATGCTTTGGTAAACGTCTAAGTCACTGTGCACACCTACACAGGCTGCAAGTGTGTGTGACTGCATGTGAGAAGCTAACTGCATGTGTGTCTGTACGTGTCCTACCAGGAAGAGAGAGAACATTTGTGCAGATGGTGTGTTGGTGTTTGGATGGAATCTGCTATGCTGCTACTCTGGATAATCATCATAAATGGCTGATTAGCCATCAATCATCATTCATCAACACGTTTTCATGAGGAAACTGGAGATGGAGAAAATGAATAAATGAATGGCAGAAACTGGCAGACAGCGCGTTCTGGAATGTAATTAAGCAGTCTGTAGTTCTCTGACATTTTTAGGAAAAGCTTTACATTGTTTGTCTGCAGTAAATTAATGAAATAGTAAATTTAGGATTTGAATGTCAAACAATGTCATATATGAGGCTGGGGATGTGCAAAACATCAAATACTTTTGTCTTGTCTAGCCTTATTTCTCATTATTTCAAGAAAACAAACTTGACTAAAAATAGTCAACAAAATAAAATGGCCTCCAAAAGTCTGTGCAGAAATGTAGTCCAATAAAAACAAAATCTGGCAAAATTGGATGTCATTTCATGAAAATACAGTGAAAATACAACAGCAATATAGCAAAATGTTGGTCAAATAATACAGTGGCAGTAGTAACTTTACATAAGAGAAGAAATTATACCATTACACACCCCTTGGAGTGGCGTTTGGCCACTGGAAATGCAGTGCTTACAAAGTGCTAACATGCTAACACGTAAGCTCAAAAGTTACAAAATATAAAAGGGGAAGAAAACTACATGAAGGAGAAGAATGAAAATAAAGAGAATATGTAAAGAATAAGACAACATGGCTTTCTTTTTTCACTTTGACAACTCGTCAGTCTCCAACTGGCTGTCAGCGATCTTTGGGACCTCATCCAATCAGCTTTTTTGAGCCCCTGGAATATTTGATGCTGCCTGTACCATCTTTTTCCCTTGGCTGTCAAGGTAGTTTGACAGTTCTGATCATCTCTCTTTTTACTGGTGTCTCAGTAATCTGGTTTGTATGGTACTCTGTGCTGCTCCACTGAATGCTGATCACCCTCTTTAACACACACAGGGAACTT
Organism: Chaetodon trifascialis; assembly: GCF_039877785.1. Taxonomy (NCBI): domain Eukaryota; kingdom Metazoa; phylum Chordata; class Actinopteri; order Chaetodontiformes; family Chaetodontidae; genus Chaetodon; species Chaetodon trifascialis. Next base: position 7,946,954 of record NC_092060.1, read on the forward strand.
CTGAAATTCAAATAGGTTTTCTAATTCATGCAGCACGTTGAGATGCCATTATTTTCATTCACGCTGTCACCTGGAAGCTTAAGGTTAGCCTTGTTCCTTTGCTTTTCTGTGAGGAATGCTAGCATTGCTCCATTGCCACGGGAACATGGCAACGTAATACATGTTAAATTCGATAAATCAATTTATTGATTTAGATTTAAATGTATTTATGAATTGTATATATTGCCAGTGTGTGCTAACATTACATAATCTAGTCAACATTTTAGTTTTGTGAAATAACAAGATATGCATCTAGAACTAAAAACACATCATAGGAGCGAAGGAAACTTCACTTTAAAGAAGAATTTTTATACATTATTTATTATTGTAGGCATGCAGCTCCACATTCAATAATGAGTGTGGTCATGCTTCTCCCGCAGAGAAACATCTGAACCTGTCTTTCTTCCACCAGGATGTTGTCATGAATTAGATCTAGATATCAATCAACTCTCTATAGCTAGTTTGGCTATAAATATTGCTGCATACACAGAGACATGCACATGTTCTACCTACTTTTAATGATTCTGTGTGTCAAAGGTGCAGTAGTGGAAGGGAGGGAGAAAGGAGGAAGTGAAAGCCAATAAAAGCAGAGAAAGAGAGGCCTTGGGAGAGAAAACATACAGTGTATACCCCACAGGCAGCAAACACACATTGCAAGAATTTTAAAAGATAGTAGAAAGCCAGTTCCCAAGAATCCAGGAAATAAACAAGGAATGAAAGAAGAGATGAGATAGAAAGCTAAAACTTTACATCATCACATGCACAGGTACAGTGGATCGCTTGAGAGTGTGAAAGCTGCTTCATCGTAAATACTGTGTAGGACATGCAGTGTATATATATGGACACTTAAAACATTTGCTCATCCCTCACTGACTGAGAGCTGAAGAGAAACTAACTCTTCCTGAGGCATCTGTAACTACACAATACTGCCGTGGTATGAGGTCTTTCTCAACAGCATGTGGCATGTGGCTCACCTCACGTTTAGATGAGAATAGTAGTTCTTTGAAAAACAACCAAATATTATTGTTCATGCAATATTTCTGTGTGTTGTTTTTTTTTTTATCTGTCTTTAACAAATTTCCCAGAAGCCCAAACGTGTATGAGATGAACACTGCAGCCTGAAAGAAGGGTTGAGTCCATGAGCGAGTCACAGCTAGCTCAGAGTGGACTGAACGCAAGTACCTGCATTTCTGTGTTTATGGTTTTTCATGGAAGCTCACAAAGTGGTTGTCATTTAATCTTGTTAAAATTAAAAGGGTTTCAATTTCGTACAGCAGCTCCTGCTGTGGATGCTGTTTTTCTTAGAATATGGAAAAGAAACCTCTTGAATAGGCTTCATTTTTTTGAAAAAATCATGCTGAATGAGAGGTTGTGCTGACTTGGAGAATGTAGTTGAACATTTCATCTTCCCTCAGGAATTAAGATAAGCTAATTATTTCCATCAGACAACAGGTTAGTGCAAAATAAGTGGAATTCAACAAGTATTAAACTGCCTCTGGACAACTGCAGAGGAAAACTTTTCAGTAATCCACCTCAGAATAAGTAGGATGAATACTGTGTATGGTCTCAATTAGGGGTGATGGAGTTCTCTATTGGATGTTCCATATAAAATCTTGCCCATAATGCAACTTTAAGATAGATAATAATGTCTACCTTAATCTATCAATAAGTCAAATGTAGCTAAAGTAGAGCACATATCGACCCAGGTCACATTTGGCGGGATAGAGAGTGCGACAGATAACAGTTACACATGAGGTCAGTGACATTTAGCTGCAGAGGAGAAGCAGCAGCATCACTAGCACTTATTGACTGCTTTTGATGTATGAACAGTCGGGGGAATTTGTTCTCCGGCCGTCCCTCGAGGAGGAAAATCACTGACCCATTAGCAATGATCGCATCCTCCTAGATGACCTGGCAAAGAGAGGACGACCTGCAGTATGCAGGGACAGGGAGAAAGATCCATCTGGAAATCTGTCAAACATATATGCAGAAGCCACCACACTGGCCCCATTTCTATTAATTCTCATGTCTCTAGAGTGCTTTAAACCTAATGCTGAGTTTCAGCAATCAATAAAAAGCCATAAAACAGAGTGAGGCAGCAATTGTTAAAGGTCACTGTCATATGATTATCTCCAAATTAGGTTTATTCTCTTATTGATGTCCATAGATTTTTGACATTTTGCAATGCTTTATTAGTACCCATTCATCAGTCCTATTACAGAGATCTAGTATTGGCTGTGGTCCTCTAATCAAATAAATATAATAAATTAGATATTGTAAGCATACATCTGTTTTGGAGGAATAATGTTTTGTGCTAATTGGCAACCATTGTTTACCATGTCAAGCCAATTACATAATTAATATATTAGAACTTTCTAGTCTCTACAAGCAAATTTCACATCAATAAATCATCTACATGTACGTAGAGTAACTTAACACTGAATCCACTTTTATATACTTAGTTGTGCTATGCTCACTGCAATTAATTTTGGAAATAGACATTTCACTTCTTCAAGAGAAAAATCTGTGATGTTGACGTGTGCTAACCGCCCCACGTCCATGACATATAAATTGAAATCAATTGTTACTGGTGTGGAGAGTTTGAATGAGTAATATAGTAGTTGTAGTAGTGGCAGTAAGCTAGTTTAGATTTTTGAACAGTTTTACAGTATTTGGCACAATTTTGCATCCTCCCTACCTCTCATTTATGCTAAAAATGGACTAATGAACCAGATACTCTAGCGCCCCATTCATTCCTACAGTCGCTCACTGGGATGCATATGTCAAACAAGGCTTACTCTGCCTGCCACAGTTTTGGGCCCGTGGAGCAGGTGAACATGTCCTTCTTTGCCAGTTGAGAGCCCGCTCGTTAGGGTCTTCCTCCTCTCTGCATAAAATAATTTATTGATATTAGTCTTTGAAGCTTTTCAAATTTTATTTGACCAAAGGGATTTCTGTTTGGCTTTCTGCTCTTTAGCTTATCGTGCATGGTGCACTGCTAATTTCTTTATTATTTAGTTTGGACAAACTTACAGTGCAATTAACAGCTAAGGTATATCTTAATATTTGTAGTTTCTACATACGGAAATAAATAAAAAGCTGTCACATGTAATCTGCACACGATCAGCAATTCAAAAAGGCTAAGGTGCCACACTTCATGCAGAACATGAACTAAATCAAATATCCCTCTAAGATGATGCAATCTAAATTTGTAAGAGAAAAAACAATGAATCATGAAGCATGAAGCCAAAACTACTGATTCAGTTCTATGAGCAGCCTGTGCTCGCAGCAGCAGTTATAAAGGCTTAAATATCTCAGTTTATATTGAATGAGGTGAATACCGTGGCTTTAATATTAGCTTGCTCATGTGAGGTCAGGAGGTCATGATACTTTCTTAAGAATCATGTCTGCAGTGAATAGTACAGTTAACAACGAAGCAAAAGATAGAGGCAGAGTTCTTCATATTGTCTGTCAGTCTTCGTCTCTTTGGCCTTGGACACACTGTGTTCTGGACATAAGTGATTCATACAGTTTGTACAGGCAGATGGTTTCTGCTTTGACTTCTCCTTGCTGGGTCAAGTCACTCACTCACTCTAAAAGGCTGTTTAGTGTATTTATTTTCCAAAGACAGCTTTTTGAAAGTGTTTCTCAGTACATGGAGCACGCATGAGCTTGGCTTTAGACAGCTCCATCTGCGATCACTGCTGTTTTAGTTCAGAGATTGAAATGACAAATAAGCAATGTTTTGAATTTTTCCTCCCATTTTCATTTTGGATTTATGTGCATCACAGGTTTTTGTGCCAGGTAAGAGCCACTTTCCTTAAGCATGGTGGATCAAAAAGCTTTTTCACCTTTGTCCATTTGATATTTTGTTGACTCAACATGAACCTTACCATTTCATTCAGAAACCCCCCTTTAGTTCCAATCCTTGGTGTCAAGGCTGACAAGGATTTGCACTTCAAAAGTGAAAAGAACAAGTTATTTTCCTGGCCATAGCAAGTGATGGAAAGCATCACAAGTTCCTATTCACAAAGTTATACTATCACCTGAGTTATAGAAATACTGTGATCCCTTCCTGTGACTTCCTGAGAGGTAGGAACTCTCTTTCCTGCCGTCATGTACTCGCCAACTCTTTTGCAGACTCCATCTGTATTTTGTTATGTGATCGATTTTCTGCCACAAATCCAGGTCCTAGTTGTGGTAGCAGGATGCTAAAAAAGGCAGTTTAGACATACTCCTCCTGGTCCATGTCCTCTAGCTCAGAGACAAGATGGGACACAATCCCTCCAGGATGTTCTAGGACTGCCTGGGGGTTTCCTCCTATGAGCTCACCCAGAAAACCTCCACCTTGACTTTCAATGCAAAGGGGCACTAGTTCTACTCAAGTCCCTATTACTAAAGGTGACCCCTACAAAGGAAACTCATGTCAGCTGCTTGAATCAGTGATCTCATTGTTATCATTATTAGACAATAGATCAGGGTTGGAACATAGATCATCTAGTAAACAGAGATCTTTGCCTTCAGGCAGGCTCAGCTCCCACCTTACCAATGCACCACTAATGCCTGCACCACTGCAGACGTTGCAGTAATTTATCTGTCCATCTCTAGATCCATTTTTCCCTCAGTCATTAGCAAGATCCAGAGATATTTAAAATAGCTAGCATTAGTATTAGTCCCTGCAATATTCCTGTAGTTTGCCGTTTGTGTTGGTCTAACATATTTAAAATGGTTTATGTTAATTTGTCATAAATATTGCAATAGTATAAATATATAGTATATAGTGATAAAAATACACGACTGGGAGTCTGCAGAGTTCAAAGTTGACCAGGTTCTCTATGTTGTTCCTGTGTCTGACTTCCTGCCTGGCTCCATCTGCTCTGACCAGCTTGATGTTGTGTCTGTTAAAAATAGCCTAGCCACGTATTCTCCATGGAGCAGAGTGGAGTACCGCTTCTGAAACATGTTACGTAGCACCTGTTGGAATCACAAGCATTGTCCAGAATGGCAGCTTCAGTGGCCACAATGCGGTGCAGCTGTGCCTGGTGGGATTTAGGGGTTAGTTTTTTAATGAGAGCTCTCATTAGTGAGCTCAGAAGTGGTTTTGTATAGATTATATTAAAAACAAAAGCACTTACCTTGTGTTTCACTTGTGCCCTCAAGCTGTTAGCCCCTTAGCTAACATAAATACGCACTCCTTGATATTTCATAATTACAGAGTTTACCTGTGATAACCTTCCCACTCACAAACTGTAAGTGGTACTTGCTTGTATGTGTGTGTAGCAGGGAGTGTACCTGTTGGAAACTGTAGGCCAAGAAAACAGAAAGCAAAACATGACACTGGCCCCTTTTCTGGTTAATTATTCCTTGAATGCCATGAGTTCAAGTGGGCCCACACACACGCAAGGCAGACACAACTTTGTCTATGTAAGTCCCAGTATTATGTGACTTTTTAGTGTAAGGAGGATGAATGAGGAGACACACCTTAATGTATCCCACTTACATCCACCCCACTTACAAGTGGTTAATGAAGGGCTACACTCAGTCACCAACCCTCACTCCTCAACAAGAGTTCTTCACCATTTACTTGAGCGCAGCAGTGGAGGCAATAGTTTTTGAAAATCTTAATTCAAGGTGGAAGATCCTACTCAAAAGGGGTGACTTCCACTTTACTCTAGATGCTCTTGACATACACCGCTTTTTCACAACTTTTGTGATGAAAACTTTTTGCATCCAATTCCATCTGGATGTAGAAAACAGCTGGTTTGGATAAAGCTGTGTCCCAAACAGAAGCACCAGCTCAGTCTTACCCTGCTGGCCAAAAACAGCAGCAGGAGACATGATGTGATGCAGATTTACTGGCATTATTCCTGCCCAGCTCAGCTGCAGTTTATCTGCATATTTTTTCTTGGATATTATTTAGCATGAAAACAGGGGCTTTTTCACCAGTAACATTTGTTTGGAAATTTCTGGCTAATAACATGAACTCAGTAACCTAAAGATCATTTCTTCTTAAAGGAATATTGCATAAAAGTGACTTAAGGTATTTTACTTTCATCACCATATTTTCTAGAGATGTACCGATAGTGATACCAATATTCCGTGAACATGTTCATACTTCAATCCAATCCAAAAACTACTCCGATACTACGGCTGTCAGAAAGACAGCGGTGCAGCACCCAATAAGACGTTATGACTATGCAGCATTAACTTCTCGTCAGTTAAGCAAGTAGATGGAAGATGATCAGTGTCAAATTTTAGTGATGACTGCAAACTATGCTCTGCTAAATTGTCAGGAGGCGGGGTGAAAAGTAGTTCCTTTAATAAGCAATTTAATTTAAAAAAAAAAATCTAAAGAACCAACACAATGCAGAGTTCTGACCTCTAAGATCAATGGATATATTTGCTTCATGAAAAGAACTAGGAACTTTGCTTTAGTTTCCCAACTACTTGAAAGATGTAGGTTATAAACAGCGTATATTTGTGACGGAGGAAGTTGTCCCTGTCCACATGGCATGTCCAACATTTTAGCTTGCTAGTACATCTTGTGTTGGCATGCTAACATTTCCTAATTAGCATTAAACCCGAACTAACGCTGAGGATAACAGGAATGCCATTTGTTTACAAGTATTTGGTCATGAATCAAAGTATTGGACAAATTGAACGTTTGACCACCCTCTAGCTGAATGGGCAAAGAATGTGAATGTTGCTACCAAAAAGTAATCTTCAATTTGTCGCTTTTTTGGTGTGGACTCACTACATATTGAAACCTGCTTAGAAGTAGTGTTTGGATTTAGGGCACAGCAAGGATGATGAGGGAGTCTGCATTAACATCAAACAGCAGCAACAGTAAATGAACACAGCAAATATGAGATCAGTAAACTGTTTTATTCTGTTTGTTTTTTCACCAAAATCTGACAGAATATAACAATATGCAAACATGCATATAGAGTATAAAACAGCAGAAATTAAAATGTAAAGGCTTGTCTCCAATCATTGCTTAATTCAAACCTGTTTTTTTTTTTCTTTTCTTTTCATTAGAAGCAAATGAAGCCCAGCCACTATCTGAAAATATTACAAAAAGAAGTCAAGCAAAAAAATTCAAATCATTTGTCTTGTCTCTAATTTTCTAGTTTTCTTGCTTCCTTCCTGTTTTGGTTTGGTTTGGTTTATTTTACAAAATTGTACCACAGTAGTAAAAAATACAAGCATATAAGACATCAGTCCATCTTTGTCACAACGAGATGGACACAGCCAATATCCATTAATTATTATTAATTAATATGTGTGTGTGTGTGTGTGTGTGTGTGTGTGTGTGTGTGTGTGTGTATTGGTCAGCAAAATCAAGTCTTATTTTGCTCTGTTAAAATATGAATTAAAGATGACACTTTTTCCTCTTTCTGCTTCAGTGTTCCCTCTTTTAATGCTGCTGTCCTGCTGCTTAAAAACAGAACCGACTTGTTGCAGAACATTGTCTTTTTGTGGGGGTTTTTTTGTTGTTTTTGTTTGTTTGTTTGTTTGTTTTTCCATTTTTACAAGATAGACTCTCTTCATTCAAATGTGTGCTTATAGGCTGAAAAGGCTTGCTAAGCAGTAGCTGTTATACACACCATATATCTTGATGCATGCAGGCAGCTATGTAGGAAGTTGTGTATGGACAGTTTATACAGGATCGATATAAAATGACCAATTCTGACTTGTTGCTGTTAAGTTTTAAGAGGATTGGCGTATAAAGAGAAGCAAACTTTCCAAAAAAAAAGTATTAAGTTCTTAAACAGAGTGAAGCATCAAAATCTCAAAAATAAAGATAATATTTATTTGTTGTATAGAGATTTAAATGTGGCTTTATGTTTTATCTGTTTCTCTCTCACAGACTAATCTTTTGAGAAAAATGTGCTGTCTTACAAGAACAAGGGATTTTTTTTTTTTTTTTTTTTTGTCTTTTACTCTATGATTCTTAAGAAGCTCCGGCCTTCTGGCAGGCTGCTTTATCTGAGAGTGTGCAGAGCCCTGTGATGTCAGGAGGAGAAAACAGGAAGTTAATAATCACGATCCTGCTCTGCCTTATTATCTTCTGGAGAGAAAATCTTCAGGGGTCGGCTCTATAATTTTCTAAAGTTGATGCCTCTGACATTAATCCTTCACATGGAGTTTGCAAGTTGAAAGTTACTTTTTTAATTTAATCCCACTAATGTCCTACAAAGGCCTTGTCTCTGAGCATTTTGTGGGCTGTACTACAAAGTCAATCTCAGTGAAATATAAACTTAATCTTGGGAGCGCATATGTGTGTGCAAACTCTTTAGTGAAAAAGGGTTTATCATGAAACGTGCTGTTAGAGGAAGTTATACTGAATCTATGGTGCAAGCAGTACCAACAATACCTCCTAACAAATATTAAACTCACTCAATTACTTGAAAAAAATGGCCTCTATTAATGAATTAGTATATACAGCATTTTTTTTTATCCATATAAAATTTGTGTTTCTGCTTTCCTTGTTTCATAAAATAAAATAAAATAAAAGGAGCCAGCCATGTGCATGTGCAGAATATTGCCTTGAATTGTCTTGGTGACAACATCCAGGGTCAGTTTATGTACTGGCAGGTTTAACGGTCCCTGTTTGGTGGTCAGCTCAGCTATGGTAGATGAGCTGCAGTGAAAAAAACGCTGCTACACTTGACCAAGCAGACGGCTGGAGTGGCCTACGTTCAAACCTTGTGACTTAATGTGTGGGGACAGTCCGGCTTCTCTCACCACTTAATCCATATTTCCTGCATCGTCTGTAGCAACGGCAATATTGATTGTTGTTATTCTTTATGTCGAGCTCTCACTCCAAAACATCAGATTTCAAACGTCAGCTGTGTTGAGTCCAGTATGTGATTGGAAAAGAGGCAAAACTTTTCATTTCTTATTCGCTGTTCATTACATGAGCTGTGACTGCAATGTAGCTCTGAGCAGCTCGTGAAGTCCGCCCATCTGTGGTTATTCAGATGTGTGTCACTTTAGCTTCTGTCTCTTGGTACAGATCTGCTATCACAATGTGACTAAAGTGTGGCCTTGGTGGAACTGTGGTCTTTTGCTTCAGTGTGTTTACTAACCTCTGAAATCCATCGACCACAGGAAACAGCCTTAAGTCTTCAGCTGTATGATGCATCTTGTTATTTCTTCAGCTCTGGACTGTTACAGGGAAGCAGAGCTCCAAATGCTTCCTTCAGGCTCCTTTGGCCTTTGGCCTGGTTAAAGCTTTCCATGGTGGCGATGTACAAAATGGCTTAACATGTTTGATGCTTTTCCCATGGTGTAGTTGACCTTCGTCGGCAGTATTTGCAGGTTGTTTTGGGTTGTTTCCTTTTTGCTGTTGTCGACTCTTGAAATGGGAAAACTGAAATTTTGCCACATATCAGCTCTAAAAGCCAATGGAGCATCTTCAGTCTCTTTTTTTGTTATTGGCAGTCTGTCTTCTTGACTGCTATGATTGTTCTCTCTGCTGTTCAAGCAAAAACAATGCAGTTTTTGACAAGGATAGTCCATGACCATGTACGGTCAAGGTAGATAGCATCACAGTCCTATGACGACACCGATATCGCCAGATGTGATACATCATTACATCCCTAATGAATTACTTTGCTTTTGGTTCAGTTTGGGGAATCTGTAGCCTTTACTTTCATGCTAGCTCAAAATTGGGAATTGTGAAAACACATTACCATGTCTTTATCATCAGCTGGCAGTCCATTACTTTCCACCTGCTCTGGTTTGGTCTGTTTCTGGCTCCAAATGTACCTGCTTGAGCCAAGGTGGGTGGGGTGGCAAACCAAAGGGTCTTGCAGCTAGTGCAGTGTGACTTTAGTGTTAGTTGGCAGACAAAGACACATCCTTCTATAATCAAATAGCACCCTGTAAAAGATGTAGTTTTTTTCCTCTTTTGTTTAGATTTAGGCATTTCTAAACCAATCCAGATGTAGTCCAGTTAAAGAAGTCAGTGCAGTGTCTGTGCCAGATTAACTGCAGCAATCAAATCTTCTTACAAGTGACATCATTTGATCATTCTCAGTTACTGAATTCATCTGAATTTGCCATCATGAGTCTCTACATCATAATCTTCAGCCTCCACCCGCCATGAGCATAACAGCTCCAGCTACGAGTGACCAAACATTGTCTGTCGAGAAAGTGAATTTGACTTTTATTTCTGTAACAGAAGATAAATCTTAAAGACTTTCTCAACTTGACTTCTGCTGTACTGTAAGCATCAATGTTCCCCTCAAACTGAAGTAAATTGATTTAAAAAAAAAAAAAAAATCAATTTCATTCTGTTATAAAACTTTGTCTTGAGAGTTTACTGAGAAATGGATGGCAGAATATTCATCATCATCATCATTCTGTGCATCAAACAATGAAGTATTAGCTTGGTGTATCCAAGGCATTCTTACCTTGGTTTTGCCTGTATGTCACATCACCCATTGTATTGGTAAATAATCTGGTTTTAAGATCAAAAAATGTCTGCCCTCCAAAGTGAAGTGGGTATAAGTGTTTGAGTTTGTTGTTCACCTTCATTTCTGTCTTTTCATGCTAGTTTGGGCGCTCAACACAGACACTCAGGATCTCTTCACGTGCAATTTTTTCACATCCCAATTACCTTTTAATTTATGACAATCAGCATCCTGCAAAAGGTCAAAGTCAGGATGTCCAGCATTCATTCTGTCCATTCATCAAATCAAATCTCACAAACACATGGAGCTTGACCTTCATTTCCTATACAGTTTCTACAAAAAACATAATTCACCACGTTTCCATGGCTCTCTGACAGTGTTAACTGCTGAAATTCCATATGGAAGGAAAAAAAATCTGCAATATTTACTAGCCAGTCTCTTCCTAGTCACTGGGAAAATGTCAGCTGACAGTAGATTCATTATTATTGCTTGTCTGGTTTTCATAATAAAGCTGTGGTACGGCTTTATGTTAAGAGCCAACCACATCACACACATATACACACCAAATTTCCCAGGCACGAAGTTTTATTCTGTCCTCCAAGCAGCTTCAAACCACACAGGGGTTTGCCTTCCTGATTTTGTTGACTTGGTCATTTTCCCTTGACATTTGTGCTTCTACCATGGTTAAGTCAGCTACGTAATTAAGCATTTCTTTTGTTGTTGTTTCGATTGTGTTTATTCTTGATATGCGATTGGGAGTCTGCACAAGGTGTATTATTTTTGAAAACTGACTGATTTCTTTGTGCCGTTCCTGTGTCTAATTTCGTGCCTGGTTTGATCTGCTTGGAGTGGCTTGAAGCGGCATCCATCAAAAAGGGAGAAGGCATGTACTCTGAGTTGTTAAAGATTACACATATTGGAGATCATAATACTGCAGTTCTAACCAGTTAGAGATGAATGTATATAGGCAATGATGTCTATTCAAACTGTAGATTAGCATACACCAGGGGTGGGGAGCATTTGGCCTTCGGGCCATATGCGGCCCGTGAGACTGTTTGATCTGGCCCACAGGGCAATTCTTACATACAAAAAAAACAGCGTGGGCACATATTGGCAATGGCATTTCACATGGAATTGGCTGAAGTGATTGAGTTGCAAAGCAACAAGGGGCAACCTCTGTCCTCTATAAACTGCATGTATGTCTTGAGAATTTTCCCACTCTGAAGAGACATGCACTGAAGTCGCATCTCTGTTTAGGACAGCCGACCATTCTGAGCAGCTCTTCTCAAAACTGACCCTTGCAAAGACTCAGTTCCAGTCAAACCTAGAAAAGCAGCTGCACTAGAGGCTAGTGTGTTCAATAATTTAGTATAGCCCTCAGATGTTATAAACATTGAAATGGTGCTCAATAGGAAAAGGGTTCTCCACCCCTGGCCTCTACACACACTCTTAGTTAACTAATTGCAATCATTGTGTCACATTGGTTTACGTCATGTTGTAAATCGGCGAAAGTGAAATTTCTGTACACGAACACACACGATATCCACAACACACTCATAATTCTTCAGTCAGTTGCTGTTTGCATAGATGACAGTGATATGAGCCTGTGGTTGTGTGTGTGTGTGTGTGTGTGTGTGTGTGTGTGTGTGTGTGTGTGTGTGTGTGTGTGTGTGTGTGTGTGTGTGTGTGTGTGTGTGTGTGTGTGTGTGTGTGTGTGTGTGTGTCCACTGAAATATGTCTCCAATCGGGTTAATATCAACTGAGAAGTGCTGAGGGCCCTGCTGTGGTCGTGACCTCCTACATGGCTTACATGGCTGATCCACTATGACAGACCATCAGTGGGGGGGTTAATGGATGGCAAAGAGAGGAGAGACAGAGATTGGGAAAGGATGAGAGACACTTTCTAGAACTCATTTGCCAAAAATATTTGTACTTAATACATTTTGCTTTCATACAGATGTTCATATATCCTTCTGCTTTGTCTTATTAATATTTCCTGCTGCATTGATTCAGTTTCCCTGCAGTAAAGAAGATAGTTTCACATTCTGACATGTTGGAAGGATGAGGTTTCTGTTTGTCGGCTATCAAATTTATTAAGTTGGATTGGCCATGCTAACAATGTGGCTCATCAATCTGTCTGTATGTCCACCACTACGTAACTAATAGATGAATTACCAGGAAATTTTGCAGACATTCATGTGCTCCATGGTTTGAATTTGAATTCTGTTCATCCTCTGACATTCTGCACCAACATGAGGTCAACGTCTTATTTCACCTGTTCAGTTGTTTTCTGACGAAATTCCTGAGAAACATTCCCACCATCCTCAACTGTACTTTGCTAATTAGAAAATCTTAGCACGCTAACAAGTTATGCTATAATGGTGTACTAAACTGAAATACACTAGACATGAGCATGTTAACATTGTCACTGTGAGCATGTTAGCATGCTGTTAGCATTTAGCTGAAGCACCACTATGTGTAAGCACAGCCTCAAAGAGTTGCTGACATGGCAGTAGACTACATATGAGAACCATAGTGTGTGTAGAAGGCTGTTAAATCCTCAAAAGCAAAGGGAGCAGGACAGCTTTCCAGTTATAAATTGTTTATGCATGCATGGATGTTTCAGACACCCTTCTTCACTGCACAAAGCATTGCCAATGAATGTGGCCCGTTCTAAACAACAGTGATCCAAAGGAGGAGCTCATGACAACTGAACAAAATTGTTCATATCACAAAAACAGGATAATGAGATTTTTTTTAATGCAAGATGGCATTACAGTGTGCTAATAATGAATCCACTCTCTTCAGTAACTTTCTTTCTCTGTTGCCTCACCTATGGAAAACTTGAACGACCTTGTTGCCCATAAAACCAAGTCATTAATATTATGATCGTGTCTGGCTACTGGAGATTTCCTGTCTTCATTCTGAGTGGAATATTTGCCAGTATGCAAGAAAATGTGATGAATTTTCCCCTAGGGTGCCTTTAAAATGTGATGCAGTGCCCTATAGGTGGCCCTACATGCCAGAAAAAAGGATCTGGAACTGTTTCAAGCACCACAACTTTCTGCATGCTGGTGGCCCACCGCATGCAGCTGGTGCCCTCAGCTTGCAAATGTCATTTTATTTTACCAATATAAAGTATATTATGAGGATATTTAATCAAATAAACTACAATGCAGGTGCATGTTGTAGTCCGTGGTGTGGTTTACGCTCTACATTCATTCTCTCCTCTTACGCTGGAAGAATTTTGAACGTATGAATAATACTGCTGGAACTTTTCATTTGATCCCGGCTGTAAAGTCTTATTTGTCTTTGTCTGTTTTGTGAACAGTCTAGCAGACAAAGACAAGAGAGATGGCTGAACATTTAGCAAAGGTTGGGAACAGTGTTGCTACCAGGCATTTTTCAGACAGACAGAGTCACACACACACACACACACACACACACACACCTGAGGAGAATGGGACATCGGTGTATCTCGCTGTCTCTATAAGTTATACGGAAACTGAACACTAACTTTGTGTGTGGCATGAACCTATTCTCTCTGCAGAAACACACACACACATACACACACAGGAGAAAAGCAGTCAAAGAGAAGGGACAGAGGACAGGAAGAGGACAGGACAGGAGAAAGAACAGGCAACAAGAAAAGAAAAGAAAAAAAACTGTTAGAAGAAAGTAGGAAGGGCAGAAAAGACGGAAGAATTCATCTTAGAGACGATGATGGGAGAGTAAAGAGTCACAGAGGATGGAAGAGAGGAAAAAGAGTTGGGGACTGTCTGGGAAGAGGAGGAGAGGTGAAAGGGGAGACAGGGATTGGAAGACAGTCATGCAGGCTGGATGGAAAATACATTGAGCACAGCAGTACCTCACTCTCTGTCGTTCCAGTTCACTGACTTGCTGGAAAATAGGATGAATGACTGGACTGGACGAGACAGGAGGGAAAAGATACAGAGGGGATGAAAAATAACCCAAACACTTTATTGAAAAGGACTTAAACTCTGAGAAAACTGTACAAGCAGGGCGACAGAGGTTGGTCATTCTGTAAAATATGGTTTTCTACTCATGGACATGCAACCTAAAGTGACCCGCGTTTGTAACAGCAGTGGGTGACCATTTACTTTAATCTGTCAGCCATCCTTAACATAACAACTGCTTTCACAGAGACAGTCATTCAATGAATGGCTCAATGAATGAGTAAGAAAATGAATCATGTTTATCTCGCTGAACCAATTCTTAATATTTGCATACTAGTCTAATCCACATTTTCTTTTGCAGATTTTCTGAATTTTTTGTGAAAAACTGTGCGACTTTTGGATGGAAACCTGGTTTATGAGAAGGGGCACTTAAGCTGCTCTTGGGACTCGTGGTGGACCAACACTTGGTGTTCTTTTCTTCTGTTTGTCTCCAGCTGTACTCACTAACAAAGACCACACCGATAAGATACAGATTTATAATGGTTTAATGCGTGTTATGGATGGAGGAGCATGAATAACACATTAGGATGAGGGTTGCAGGACGAAGGGAAAGCAGGGTGCGGGGAAAGAGGGATGGGAGTGATCAGGGAGTGAAGGGATGAGGGATGAAGGAATGAGAGGATGAGGAGTGAGGGATGAAGGTGAGTGGGATGGAGGGATGATGGAGGATGAAGGGAGGGATATGGGCCCTGGTTAGGTGAATGGAGTGTAACAATGGACCTGTGTGAGGTTAACGGTGGGGTGAGTCGCCTCTTCAAATGTTCTCAGATTTTCAACAAAGCCCCAAAGGAACTTCAATCACTTTAATCCATTATCATGTGATGATGAGGATGAAGGGCTGCTGTGCCTGTTGCTCATACTCTCCAAAGGTCATACATGTAGTTTTGGAGTCATTGGCAGTCGATCTAATCAGTCATCTAGGTATGAGGACATGTTGGTCTCTCTCCTCATTGCATATAATGAAGGACAGACAGATAATGTAAGGAGACATGTCAACACAGGTTGATTCCATTTCTGCTTGATTTGAAGGAATCTGGTATTTAATAATAAGTATATACCTTCATCTCCTTTGTGTTTCCTATATAATATATAAAAAAAATAGCCATGCTAAAGATTATGATTGAATTGTTTTATAAGTAATATTTTGCATCTAACAGTGGAGATGAACTGCAGCCAAAGTAAGTATTTTGTAATTAAGATCACTGCCTTATCCTTTCTTTTCTAAACTCAAATCTACATCTGCTCTGCTCCCATGACCTCTCCTTCTCTTGCAGAGTGTGTCTAGAGGGCAGTACCAGGAGCAGACCATGAGCAGACTGAGTAATGAGCTGACTACAAAACCTTGTGTCTGCTGCTGATGTTTCACATCAAACTTCTTTGTCTAAATGAGGGTGTACTTTGAATGCAAAGTTCGCCAATTCCCTGCAAACAAACTGCCTGTAGAAGTTCATGTAGTTCATGGGGCTGCAAAAATATCATTCTTATCAAATCATTAATGTCTATAATCCCAAAAACCTTGAATTCTATAAAGATAAGAATAATATTTCTACTTCTTTTTCTCATTTCTTTAAGATGAGTATATTTCCAAGATGACTCTGTATCTAAGACCAATTAAAGATGCTGCACTCGATAGAGGAGTAACTGCAATAATGTTGCTGAGGTGGGATGTGAATACTGTATATATACTATATTGTTACTAACAGTAACAATAAGCAGTTATCTGAGTGGTCAGACTGTGTCACTTTTTCAAATACGCTACTTTAATCACATGTGAAACCACCAACGGATCTGTTTAAATCTGATCTAAGCTTCAACAGAGTGTGAAGCAACTCATAATGTAATAACTGCACATAATGCTGTAAGAGATATAATAAAACCTCAATTTGTGTTTATGGCGTAATAAAAAATTTGAAGACACAGTCAATATCCAATTAGCGATAAGAATGTTACCGCTGTGGATGTGCTGTGCGTGTTTGTGCATGTCTGTTTTTCCCTATTTGTGTGTCAGTGTGTGCGTGTGAGCATCATTAAAGCCAGTTAATGGCCATGTTTTGTTGACAGACAAAAGTGCTGTTCATTCTGGTGGAAAGGACAGTCAGACCTGCTTGTCTTTTTCATCACTCCATCTCTCTAATCTCCCCCGCGCTCTTTGTTTCCCTCGCTCTTTCTTGGCTCCGGCCAGGAGAAATGACCACTTTTCACAGATCCTGGCTCCTTTACACTGGCCACCTGTTGCTTTCGCCACTGATTTCAAGTTATTAGCGATTACTAATAAGAGAGGCCTTGCCCCAAGTTATTTATCGTATGTTTTATTGCCCGATGTCCCTATCCACCCCCTAAGATCCTCGGCTGAATCATCCTTTGTTGTTCCAAAGTTCAGATTGAAACACAAAGGTGATCGAGCCTTTGCAGTCAGGGCTGTCTTCTGCTTATTATTCTGATTCTTTTTCTTATTATTATCTGGCATGGTTTGATGGGCTCCATGCTGGCTGTTTGCCCTAATTTTCTACTGTTTGAGAGATCAGCAAAACCAATACAGCAAAATGTTGTGACTAACAAGAGACAGCTACCTTGCCTGCTTAATGGTTGCAAATGAAACCACCAGAAGCCTAAACAACACACTGCAACACATGAAAAAATGGTGCGCATATTATTATCAGTTTATCTAATATCACCATGTCGGTGTTGTTCCTACAACATCATCATTAATGTTGCTGCAGGACCATCATTGCAGCTCCAATGGGTTGTAATAAAAAGGTAAGACCAGGCTTAAAAATCAAAAATGAATACTGACATCACAACTTTTAAATCCATAAGAAACAAGGTGATCAAAGAAATGTGTGCCACAAAAATACAGTACTTAACCAGATTGATTGAACCACCAAAGAGAATGGTTAAAAAATATACAGTTTGGTGAACCCCAAACCTCAGAATCAAGGCTTTGTTAAAGAGTTTAAGATTAAGAATACTACAACTACAGACCCTGCAGGGATTGCAAATGGTTTTAATGATTTTCTTTATCGACTCTGTTGATGAACTCGCTAGAAATTTTCAGACAGTTCATCCAGAGAATGATACAACACTCAAACAGCTCTTTCCATATCATATCAAGATACAGCACACAAAATCATTACCAATCTCTCTAATACATGTGCGAAATATGTCTTTCATGTTGAGTGTCTCCACCTTCTCGAGGGGACACTCAAATATTCTTGCAGAACCGTGTCAGAAGCGAAACTTGTCTATAGCTACAGAAAGATGTCCTCGTCACTGGAAAACAGCTCTGATTACCCCATTTTCAGATGACGTGCAGCTTACTAGGCTACCACTCACACGCCAATTTCAGTACCCCTCCAAAGTCCTAGAAAAGGTTGCAGCACAACAAGTAATGACACACTTTGAGGATAATAATCTCTTACACCCAAATCAACCTGGTTCCAGACCCAAGTATTCAACACAACGAGCTAACCACTGTTCACTTGAACAGATCAAAAGCTTGTTGGATAGGAGGACTGAAGTTGGGACAGTCTTTCTCCACCTCACCTTCTTATTTACAAAATAGCAGTCAACAGGTCAGCATTGGTCATTCTAAATCTGAATGGTGTGAAAGTAAAATAGGCATACCTCAAGGATCAGTCCTTGGACCTTTGCTGTTTAGCTTATATATCAATTACATCTCTGAATTTTGCACAGGAGTAGGGCTACAAATGCATGCTGGCAGTACTGTTTTACATGTGGCGGCAAAAACACCTAGTTAAGCTAAACTAACAGACTGAAAGGTGGCACCATGGCTTAACACATCCAGCCTATACTGACAAGTAAAAAAAAAAAAAAAAAAAAACCCTCCAAATCAGACACTTTCAAATGAGGATAAAAGACAATGTACAGCAAACAGTACAGGACTGCAGCTAAGGACAGGCACGTAAAAAAGGCAGGTAGAAGACCAACTTTCAAACCATTTATTACAGCTCTAACATTTATGCTTGCAGTGAATTTTGACAATTTCATTAATTACTCCAACCTCATGCTTAGATTTTTTCTCATTTAAAGGCACAAAATTCCCTCTTCCCTATTTCCCTGTACTGTACCTGCCAGTTCAAAGCAGATTCAGGATCTTACAACTCTATCTGCATCAGTCAAGTCCTGGTTAAAACATGACCAGAACTGTAATCATGTTACCAAATAGTCATCACGTGTGTATGTGAGCTCATACTATAAATGCACTGTGTGCAGTTTTATTTGTCTGTATCTTTGTTTGTGCATTGTTGTACATGGCTGTTGTTTTTGTACTGATTATTATATGCACTGATTTTCATATTTTGAAATACAACATGCAGTAAATGTACCACATTCTAATGACTGTTTGGAGCATGAATACCCATCAAGGAACTGGAAATTAGCTTCAGCTAATATACACATATACACATATATACTCAGCACATCAGACGCTATCAGTGGTTTTCTATTACTGTCCCTCACATATAAACTAAGCTTCCTCTGTTGCTCTCTCTCCTCCTTGCATTTCTTGGTTTTACCTCTTATCTCTGTCCTACACTTTCCCCATTTATTTCAGTCTTTTGATCGCCTCACTCTCCTTTTTCCCCATCTCTGCCTCACCTCTCACCAGCTGTCATGTGCTAAACATTTAAGTAGTCAAATCTTAAGCAGGAAGTTCAACATGTTTCAAGACATTTCTGGAGTTGGTATGAAAGTATATGTGGTGGACATATTTTAACATGGTGGATTCTTTTTCAGTGTTCCCACGTCCCTCCCTGCCTTCATATCTTTTCTTTTTTTCAGAATCACACACACACACACACGCGCACGCACGCACGCACACACGCACACACACACACACACACACACACACACACACATCTTTTCCAGAACTACAGTCTGTTAGTGAATGCAGCAGCACCTCAGCTGAACTCAGCTGAAATGATTGACAACTGAATGGCTAACTTTGGCAAAAGCACACTGCAAAAGTACTTTCCCACACACTTCCCTGAGCCCAGAGACAGAGAAAGAGACAGAGACAGAGACAGAGACAGAGAGAGTTTGTCTTACTATCTTCATTACGATATTTCTATTCTTTTCTTTTCGGAATTTCCCCTCGAGGGACGAATAAAGGAATATTGAATTCTTTACCCTGCAGATATAATATACTTAAGTGCACTTTTAAGATAATTGCTGTCAAATACTTGGCAGTGTGTCTTCAGTAGGTGTGTTAAAACACTATTTACAAACTTAAACTCCTCCTACTACAGATTAAAAGCATATAAATTTATGCTGCCATGACAAACTCTAATCTGTATATATCTATTGGCCATTCAGTGTAGCACATACAGATGTGGAATAGCGTGTACATGCAAGGCCTAACACATAAACTTACCTCATACATGAGTCACATCAACAATGTGAGTTAGAGTTACATTTTTAAAGCTTGTTTTATTATCATCTTAAGATCAAACAGAATGATGTATCATGCTGCCAATGACAAATATTGTGCCAAATCAGTCAGTGCCAAATATGTCAAGGACAGGCAAGTTCCTCTGTGGCTCTGGAGGTTGAGCTGTCATCCACCCATCAGATGGCCGATGGTTCGATTCCTGACCCTGGCAGTCTACATGTCAAAGTATCCTTGGGGAAGATACTGAACTGGAGTACAAAATTAGCACAATAATTAGTGACAGTAGTCACAATAATGCAGCATGTAATCCAGTGCAATTTTATATTGTTATCAGCCCTATTGTTTATTGTTCACTCAAGGAATACCTTACTACCACCACTTCACATTAAAAGCATTTAACTGGCACTGCTGTGTTGTGAAACAGACTCACTGCAATTCACCACGACCACAATCTACAATATATGCAGTACATTTAAGGCAATACATTTTTACTTGTTTCTTGTTGCGTGTGTGCACATGTACATACTGTGGATATGTATGTGTATATATACTC
This sequence comes from Chaetodon trifascialis, assembly GCF_039877785.1. Classification (NCBI taxonomy): domain Eukaryota; kingdom Metazoa; phylum Chordata; class Actinopteri; order Chaetodontiformes; family Chaetodontidae; genus Chaetodon; species Chaetodon trifascialis. Next base: position 7,967,354 of record NC_092060.1, read on the forward strand.
CGAACTAAGGTACTAATACATCCACGTCTACGAGTATGGTGTGCAGTGGTTGTCTAACATTAAATTTTCTTCTAAGCTTTCAAAGTTCTAAATGAGCACCAGCATGAATTGGTATTTCTCAGTGTGTGTGTGTGTGTGTGTGTGTGTGTGTGTGTGTGTGTGTGTGTGTGTGTGTAACATAAAGACTGTTTTCCAGCTCCTTACAGGACACTTTGACAAAATGGCATCGCACTCCACTGCGCCTCAGGTGTGCATGATTACACACATTTCTCTCACTTTCTCTTTCTCTCTCTTTCTTTTCTTATATCTCAAATTTCTCCTGTATGTGTCCTTTGTGTTGGACCTTTCTCCTCTCTTGCTTAATTTCTCTGTAAATTCATCTCCCTCTTTTCCTACATTATTTGTCTTCCCATACACTCCGGCTCTCAGCTTGTCAGACAAAAGTCCACCATTACTCTCTCTTCCCTCCCTAAATATGCCCCATCCTACACTCCATCACCCAGCGTGGCAAGAAAGATGGAGCCTGCAAGACGGGGGGATTGGGGAGGAGGAAAAGAGGGATGAGAAGGCTGAGGAGAGAGGAAGGGAGGATGAGACATTTCTGTGCAAACTAAAGACATTAATCTACAGAAAGCGAGCAGCTTTCTACGCAATCTATGCTGAGTTTACAGGAACATGCTTGAGAGCTACCTCTAACTCACTCACTCACATACACACACGACATATCATTTCTGGAGGGCTTGTTTTCCATCATACACTAACTGACAAACGTATGCCACTACATCACCTCAGGGAGCTGGGGTAAACAGGATGATTGTGTTAGATTTTCCCTCTCTCAGACGTGTCTAGTGGCATATTTAGTTATTCATTTCTATATGACATTTTACCAGAGCAAAGCCACTGTTGTTCAGGGCCTTACATTGGTTCAATTACTCTTTGTCTTGTACAGTATAGATCATACTTGAAAAAAAAAAAAAAAAAGAAGAAGTTCCAAACAGGCTTGGCTAAAAATAATGGAGACACCTAAATGTTTGGCTTGAAACAGTTTCAAAGGAAAGTTAACATCATTCAAGTTTAATTTGCGATTGGTCTTCCATACATGTTCACACATTGGGTGCCTAAAACTAGCCTACCATTACCGGAAGTGCTTCTCAGCAAACTTTATTTTAAAAAGGTAATCAGATGTTAGTTGTGTTGATTTTTCACTGTACAGCAACTGAAAAACAATTAAAGATATGATGTGTGTCAATCAGTGTTATCAGTGTGTCAGCATATGGGGAACTGATTGCCTGATGAATAGAAAGTATTGGAAGGTGTAAAACCTAAACTAGTAAGCCAGCCTAACAAAAACATGGTGCCAGAGGGATGAAGAAGGGGCCTGTGGACTGTGACAATAAGGTCTTAAATACTCCATGGGAGACTGACCAGAGGCCTGTACCATAAAGCTTGATTAACCTAGCCGGGCTTCCTCTTACTTATCGGGCTTCACTTAACGAGACATCTGCCCTCCGGATTTTCGGTACCATAAAGCCGGCTATCAACTCACTAATTCAATTCAGGCTTGTCCAATCTAGATCTGTGCGCGCTCACATAAAAAGGGCGGAGTTTGCTGCATGCGACCAATCGCAAACATGGAAAAATCAGCCCGAGCCGCATATTTCACTACGGAGGAGCAAACAATAATAATAAATACGAGGAATACAAATCAATAATCCAGGCAAAAAGCAACACAGTTGCAGCTGCCAAACGGCGCAAGGATTGCTGGCAAAAAATCGCCGACTGTGTCAATGCGTAAGTTAGTGCCATTATAATATTACTTCCCCACTATGACTGCACTTGTATATCTGACTACAGTAACATTTGTGTGTTCCATAAATGTATGTGTGTATGAAATTTTTCGTTATGGCATGTGATTGTAGCCTTATTATTTCAGATGCAACCCGAGTGGAGCAAAGAGAACATGGGAGCAAATCAAACATATAGTATAAAAGTATAGTATAAAAATAGTATAAAAAGTATAAAAATATACTTCAAAGTGGTCAGTACGCTTACTATATCTTATACATGTTGCATATGTATATGTAGGCCTACATGTTGGAGGCTATATACAATACAATATACAAGGGCAAACATCTCAGGGCTTAGTTTACATTATGCAAATTACACATCAACCTTGCTTACCTGCGATGTCATAAAAGCCATCTTTGATGCACTGCGTGGGCAGGTGGCCGGGAAACACCACGAATTCATCGACAAGCTCAGTCAGGGTCCCCGCGACTTTATGAATAGCTCTACATACTGTGTTTTTCCCGAGGTTTTCAGCATCGCCAACAGAATACATAAAAGTACCTATGAATGAATGAATCAATCCATGATTTACTTAAACAAATAATTGATTAATGGCATTTTATCTGTGGCTTGCTTGTAACCCATCCAACGAGGGATTTAAAGACATCATAATAATTACAAACATCACTAAGAAATATATTACCTGTGGCAAAAAACCTCAGTGCAATGCACACTGTCTGCGGGACTGTCAGCGCGTGGTTGCGGTGTGTTACATTACTGATGTAAGGCTCCAGCAGCTGACAGATGTATTGTAACCCCTCTCCCGAAAACCTGTACCTTTCGTACAGTGATTGTTCAGACAATTCGAACGGATTACAGCGATCTCTAAATACTCTCTCGCGCCTGAGTGCTCTTCGCACAAGCTGTGCACCAAGATCCACCAGGTTCTCATAAAACGGACAGGCCATTTTCCAAGAGAACTGATTGGTCAGTAGGTGGGGCTTCTATACCTGCTGAGCTCTTATCCTGAACTTATCCTGCTCCGGAGCAGGTTAGGTGTTCAGCATAGGTTACCACGGCAACGTAGCCCGATAGAAAGTAAGCCACCTTTATGGTACCGAAAAGACAGGGTTAAGCCTGAAGTTATCTCGCTAAGCCGTAATCCAGCTTTATGGTACAGGCCTCAGGTGCTCCCTGTTGCACCGATTAACTCCACCTACCAGGAACCTGCAAGACAGCAAAGACAAAACAAGAGGAAACACACACTGCAGCAGGCCTTTCTAAAGCAGGAGGGCTGTCACAGAGATTGACAAAACTACGACCTGTCACTCAAAACAGTGCTGCTTAGCAGCATTAATGGTCCAAACTTCACTGGGTACCTTTTGATAAAGAAAACTGGATGACAATGATGTCTGAAGATGAGTATGTTTAGGTGCCATCATCTCTGTGTCTCAGCCTCTTACACCAAGCCATGGCGTCCTCCATTTGCTTGTCCCACCAGAGCTCCACCCTCATCATGCACAGACAGAAGATCCTTTCTTTCTTTTTGCCTCCAAATAACTGACAATCAAGAAGCAAACACACATTCCAGGCTACACAATTTTGAAAAAAATACAAATAATAGGTTTCTGAAGAAAACCCTTTAGAGTACGATTTTTGTCTTAAAAGGGTGAAAACATGATCCGGACTACAGTTGCACAATGGACCCTTTATTAGTAACTTCAAATCTCATTCCAGGAGGAACTGCTCTCATCTCTCAGGAACTGCTTTTAACATTCCAGAGCACCTTTGAGATACAGGTTTCTAGACCATTACATTTTATTAAACAGACTGAGGCACCTGGTCGGCCTCTCAGGTACTGCTTTTAACTGGTTTGTCTCATACCTCACTGACCGACACTTCTTTTTAAGTTGGAATGCATGTTCCTCAGGAACCCATGAGATCAAGTGTGGGGTTCCCCAGGGGTCAATTTTAGGTCCAACTCTTTTTAATCTTTATATGCTACCCCTCAGGGATGACATCAGGAGGCACGGCATCAGCTTCCATAGTTATGCTGATGATACACAATTGTACATTGCCGTGTCTCCTGATGACACAGGGCCAATTGATACCCTTTTTAACTGCATTTTAGACATCAAGTCATGGATGGCAGAAAATTTCCTTCAGGTCAACCAGGACAAAACAGAGGTCTTAATCATTGGTCCTGAAAGCCAGAGAGAGAAACTTTTACCAAAACTACAAGATCTGAAACCAACACATTCTGTAAAAAGTCTGGGTGTGATTTTTGACTCTGAGCTTACTTTTATTCCACACATCAAAAACAGAAGATAGGCTTTTACCATCTTAAGAATATAGCCAGAGTCTGCCCATTTCTCTCTCAGGCCAGCACGGAGGTGCTGATGCATGCTTTTATCTCTTGTCGCTTAGATTACTGTAATGCCCTGCTCTCTGGTCTTCCCAAAAAGAGTATCTCCAATCTCCAATTACTACAGAATTCAGCCGCACGAGTGCTGATGAGGACCAGAGGGCGGGAGTGTTTCAGGATAGATGTTAAGGTTCTTTTATTAGTTTTTAAATGTTTTAACGGTCTCGGGCCTACTTTTACCCTATCATTATTGATAGGTTATTATGGCCCCCGATTGTGGAACAGCCTGCTGGAGAACCTCAGTGCTGCAAAGACTGTTGATGTTTTTAAAAAGAGGCTCAAGACCCACCTTTTTAATCAGGCTTTCAATTGATTTGTTTGATTTATCTTATTCCTTTAATCAGGCTTCTTATCATATTTAAGCTTTATTTGTATCTTATTTTAGTTGCATGTGTTAATGACATGTTTAATTACTATTTATTTCATTTACTCATTTAATTTTATTTTATGTTTATGTCTTAGTCCCTTTGTTTTTAGCTCCAGTGTTTCCTCATGGGGGCCCCCACACTGGGAGCTGCTTTTGGTCTACTGATGGAGCGCTGCCGAGAGGACAGCTCTGGCCTGGATGGCTTGAGGCCTCTGCACCTCGGTGTCGGGCCTCCTGTCTGTCTGGGTCTGGTCTCGGGCGGCGCTCCCTAGTCATGGGCCGGGGGCCCTCTCAGTGTGGATGGCCCCCAAAGGTGGCTTATTCCTTGCCTTGTCTGTATGGGTGCGTGCGTGTGTGCGTGCGTACGTACGTGCATGTCTGTGAGTGTCAGTCTCTATATGTCTCTGAATGTTTTTATGGGGGCGGGAGGGTTGGGTTTTCTTCTTTGTTGTTTTTAGCTTCTGTGAGGCACTTTGTGTTGCTTTTAAGTATGAAAAGTGCCATATAAATAAAGTTTGACTTGATTTGATTTGATTTGATTTGATTTGATTTGATTTGATTTGAAAATTCAACCCCCAACACATTCTAAAGATATGTCCAAAGATATGTCCTTTGTCCTTTTAACTTCTTAGAGACCCTGGCCAGAGGATTTTACTGCAGAGGGAAAGACCACCACTGAAGATGATGCCATGCAAGTAGCCTGACACTCCTGATGTCATGACTCTACCACTGTTATCTCATAGCTCAACTCTTATAAAGTGTATCAAATAACAACTAAAAAAGGTTTGAGGAGAAACATTCTTGTGTAAATAGTATCTTTTCTTTCTTAATTTTGAATTGCAGACAGACAAAACAGAGGACAGTACAGGTAAGTTAAATCCAACAGCATTACAGTGCTCACAGAAACCACTGCAGACATCAGTTTTAAAGGTTGAAACCAAAGTGTACATTCCCAGTGTTGAAGAAAATGTCTCCCAACTCAAAGAGCTCCTCCTGCCAGACTAAAATGAGAACGTCTAAGTTTATTGGCCCCTGTTACAAGCAGACTTGGCATAAAGTGAACTGTGGATAAAGGGGAAATTGTAACTCTTGATGGCTGGCTAAGTCTTGGTCAGCAAAATGTTTTGCCTGAGGGAGAAGAAGAGGGGTGAGGGTGTGGGGAGAAATTCTGCTTAGAACGAACTTTCCACTGATGCTGATCATTCCTTTAAAAGTTGTGTGGTTATTGTTCTTGTAGCCAGGAGAGAGAGTGAGTGTGTGAACGTGGATGAGTGGAAGGTCGGGAGTACTGTGTACGTTCAATGTTAAAAACTAGCAAGTGGTTCATTTAGTAAGTTGTAAGGCTGTTGTTGACTGACTGTTGCTGTTGAAGAAAGAATTTGCCACAGTGGCCTCATAATTGCAAAATTGGCTGCTGTGTGCAACTGCTCTGATTTAACTTGTAATCTTGCTGTTCCAGAGTCAGAATATGCTCTAGACATGAGGTTGATTTTAGCCTGCACTGTGTAAATAAGCAACCAGTTTCTCCATCTGGTAAAGATGAAATCTTCTGGCCAACCACTGCATCACATTGGCTTTCTGTTGTGTTGTCAGTGTCTTGTGCAAAGCAGATTTCTCCCTAATTTAGAAAACCTCATGGGTCAGTCCTGCGTCTTTAGCCGAAGGTTCCACTGATTCGTGCACATCCTTTGAAAAAAATGCATAGAGGTGGACTTTGGCTTTAACCATTAATTTGGTGTAATTATCTTCAGTATACATGAGTAACTGCTCCTAGTAACTGCTATCACAGCTTGGAAATCAGCGAACATAATTCTCAATACATTTTTCAATGTATTGACTTATTTATTCTTCACTTAATTTTCTTTCTTATTAATATGTGGGAAAATGAAGTAAAGAGAGCTCATTTGTGCTTGTGAATATGAAAAAACATGTACACCTGACACCGGCTAAAGTTGCTCATCGACAGTTGTTACCCGCCTGTGTGGTGTGATGTAAGGTAAGACAGCCAGTCTTTCTTAAACTTTGGACACTGCTCTAATGGGGTGAGCAGTTAGAAGTGGAATACTCACTGCTCGCTCCACCCAGCCTTCTCTCTTTCTATCTTATTCGCCTTGAGTCAGCTCAGCCCTTTTAATTACTGGTTAATATTACATGAACTTGTGAAGATGTAGAGTTCTCTGCTTCTCACTTTGCTTCTCTGGTTTTCTCATTGCCTTCCACTATCATTAATGCCGTCACTCCCAGTTGGATTTCTGGAGTGCTTGGTTGGAAAAATCACTAGCAGGACAATGCATGATTACAAGGAAACACTACAAAAGCAGAAAACTTACAAAGTGTTTTTTCTTTTTGGCCCTCGTCTGCCAAATGAAGGAATCAATTGCACTCAGGATCAAACTTTCATCACCTCCTTTTGCTTAGATCATGCTTTTTTGGTTTTCCCACTTTCCCACTGTTTCTGTGGAAGCGGTGGTTTCACTTACTGTCTTGTGTTTCTATATTAAGTCGAGAGTGTAATTTCAAGAGGCAAACTACTCTCTGTCCTGTCCCTGAGAGTTTCTGATTGCTCTCGCTGCGTTGTGACTGACTGACTGACTGACTGACTGACTGACTGACTGACTGACTGACTGACTGACTAACTGACGGGAAATCTTTTGTTAATGGTAAAACTTATCTGCTACTGAGTTGGCAGCACCACTAGATCAAATTGTTCAAACTATGTGGAGTCTGAAGGTCATGACACTTAGGTTACATCTTTCTCGATTCAATAAGACAAAATTACAGAGAAAAAAATGAATTTGCAGACATAATGGTGTCATAAGTCTTTAGCCAACATGATAGTGAACTTATATATTTTCATATCTTGAATTATGTATTTGCACATATTGCACACACAGCTGGCTCTGACCTTTATATTAACTGACATAATGCAAAGTAAGTAGTAACAGAAAAACAGATGAAGAAAACAAAGTCTAAAAATGTTTGCGTGTTGGAAAATGCTCAATGATCAACACTTTAATCCAGGTAACTCAGACTCAGAGTGCAGCTTTGTCTGTCTCACCAGCCAGTTCATCACTTCTAACTCATCAGCACCAAATTAGATGGGATGAACTCCACCAGCATGTTCCAATGGTATTTTAACCCTTTCTGGTTTCCTGTCAGCATTTCAAATTGATGACAACCTTCTGCTACCCTCACACCCGACTCCCCTCACGTGACATAAAGTGCTACATGTTAGCAAGCTCTGAGGGCAAGTAAAGGAAGGCATGTCAAACTTACATGCTCTACAGCAGAACTCTGAAGTCCTCAGGGGCTGGATGGAAAGCAGTACTTTTAAGAAGATCATTTTCCTTCCATCTCATCCTGCAGCCTCTGAACCGCGTCCTAGCAATTTACACATTTTTTAACAAAATCATACACTTTAGGATAGAACTTTTTTTTGTAAATTCCTGTTCCTGTTTCCTATGTAGAAGTGATTTCTATCGTCTGAACCTCAACACAGCTACATGCTCAGTCAACATACAGTCTTAATTTTGCTGTGTGATGGCATTATAAGCTATTAGCTGAGCATATGGAAAGCTTTTGGAAAGCACTCACCATGATTTCCTTTTATACCACAAAGCTGTTGTAGCTTTTAAGTTAAAAGCAAAGATCAGAATGATGTCCCCTATGGATCATAGTATTGATCGCAATTCCTTATGCATACAGTATGTTTTCTAAATGTAAAACATATTCCAAACAACCTACTACTGATAATGATGGCTCTCTCCAAGCCAGTAACCTTTCTAAAGAAAGGTCATTTTATCAGCCCCTGAATTTAAAGGAACAGTTTGATCTCCTTGGAAATATGTGGAACTATTATTTCTATTAATTAACACTGTTGGGATAACTAGTGAGCTTCAGAGGTGCTGGCAGAGAGCTTCCAGCCTTAAAGCCATCCTCAACAGTCTGTGTGCTTTATGATCATTTGAATGTCATTTAGGACAGAAGTCTCTGCCAAAAGGATAAATATGGACAATAATCATCAGTAACATGGTCCTGGATCATGACTGATCACTGCACATAACACGGTGCCCCATACGATCCATTAACCGTGACATCACAAGATAAAGTGATATCTACTTGACTGCACTACTTTACTTCAGACATTTTTACAGTAGGTATGTTTGATTGAGTTCAAACCTCATCAAAGTGTAAGTGTTCAGAAATGTTGCCAGGAAATGATGTTGGCAGGTGGTTTGATGAGAAAATGTCCAAGTTGATGGATCTACATCAGCCAACTATACAGGCCAAAAATAAGTACTCTCCAAGGTAAAATAATCATGCGTCATCATGATCAAGGTTTGTGTGTGCTGCGTGTTGTTCTCTGTTGTTAACTGTTTAGATGGAGCTAATCTTAGACACCTCTTTCAAGTCGTCTGAGGTACAGCTTTTCGGTATGCAACCCTGTTCATCAAAAAACATTCATATTACCAGATTTGAAGGTGAACAAGTCCTGAATGCCTGCCAGTGTGAAAGGGTAAGCTTTCACACGAGGAGCGATAAGATGAACAAAACAGTCTGTTTGAAATGATTTGCTGAGAGGTCTCTCTTTTTGGTTCCATAAAAGGATTCTTGCATCCTTCTGAACAAATTGGTAAAATCTCCAACCAGGTAGATATAACACGTGTTATTGAAGTAATGCAAATGTCAAAATATGAAAAAACTATTGAAATGTCTCCTTTTACTCAGCTTTACATGATGACTTACCTAAACTTCAGGGCTCCATACGTACGTGCACCTACAGACACAAATGAGCACCCACACATGCAAATACATACCCAAAACATTCCTCTCTTCTCCACTGATACCATTACACTGTCAGCTCAGAAAACATGATGTCTGCCGCTTCATCATCAATACTCCCGGCTGTCAGACTAACTTTTTAGGAACATTGATAGAAGCAGAGAGCGTTGTATAGTTTGGTCAAGCGTCCACGTGAGCATGAGACAATAACAGTCATAACTGCAAACAGATTATATTCACACGAGCACATGATCACACGCACGCACACACTGAATGCGAGTTCATTATATCAGCCTATAATTAGCAGTGGGTTGAAGAGGAAGCCGTCTTTCCTCTGTCTGTCACATTATTAGATGACTGAGCACCTGACAGTCACTGTGATTTATCAGCTGGATATTACATTTCCATAATTCCACTCTGACTTTCTGCCTGTCTCTCTTTGCTGCTGTCCCTAACCTCCTCATTGGTCCTTCTTTTACTCTGTCACTCTCTCTGCCTTTTATATGCAGAGTTTTACACTTTATTCAGTTTTATTCATGATGATCCTGTAGGTGGATCCTCTTTTGACTCGGCACCTCACCACTGGCAGGTCAGAGGTCTTTCTGTCGCTGGTGGGCTTTAGTGTCTCCCTAAAGAGCACATTAACAGGGCAGATGTTTGCTAACACAGAGGTTATTGTTGTGTGTGATTACATGTCTGTTTGATTCAGTTTCATCAGCATGGTGTCTGAGGCTTTCCTGTTTACTTAAATCCATCTGTTTAATCAGTCATGTGACATATAGATCACCATTGATACCGCACCAACTATACAGAGCATTATTATTATTAGCTTTTTTTTTTTTAAATACCACATTTATTCTAAGTGGATACAGTCTTTAATCTTAACCTACAAAGTCAAATATTATTTGTTTTAATATGACAGAGCGGTAGATTCAGGGTGCTCCCAGAGCACATCTGTTTGATTCAGTTCAGTTTGGCTTGGTTTGTTTCGGCTGGTGTGAAAGCTGTCACTTGAGCTGCAGTGCAGACCAAACACCCAGCCTAAACCATGAGATGAGGAGGCTCTCTGCCGTGGCTCATTTGTGGTGTGAAAGCAGAGACCAAGTGAGTTTACATTTGTGATGCTGTAGGTGAACAGCTTATGCGATTACTATTACTGGAAATTTTAGGAATTTTTAAGAAAGCCGTCTGGATAAGTGATGCGTAGCCTATAATGATACAAGATCAGTCTGTAACCATGGTAACACATGCACAGGGGATTGCAGGAATTTCCCCTTATCAAAAGGTAAAAAGCAGTTAACGTAGAAAAGTGCTGTGCTTGATTCCTGTTTTTTTGTATTTCAGCAGCTCCCGAAAGAAACCTAAGTGAAAAGAGAGAAACATAGCAGTGACACGTAGACCGTTACATTGTTGTTGAGATCTCTGCGGCACCAGAGATCAGGAGATAAACACTTGAGCTGCTGTCAGTCACTGGACTTGATCACCCTGTGTGGGTCTGTGTAGAGCTGCTGATGCACGCTGACAGGCACCAAAACTATCCAGTCAATGAGTTACCTGTCAGAATGTGTGACTATGTTATGTGGTGACATGAAGGACAAGAAGCAGGAACAGGAAACAATGTGTTGTGATGTATTCATCCACTAAATGAAGTGAATGATGGACAGGCAGGGAGGCATTTTGTAGAGTCCACTGGATTATATCTGTTACCTGAGATCAGCATTTTTGAAAATAGACACTTAACTAAAGGGTGGATTTATGTTTTTGATCAGCTGCAGATTGACTTGCAGTTTGTTCAGACGATCCACAAAGAGTTAGAAAAGGAGAATTAAATATTCAAAATTTATTCAATATTTGAAAAAAAAAAAACCAACAGAATTTGTTGTTTTGTACTAAAAAATGGATATGTTGCCATTTTACCCATAGATGTGGCAACATGAAAGACTGTATTTGCTAGATAACATTCTGAAACAATGTTGTACTATTATCTGTTTCATATTTATGGTCATTAATATTAATAGAATTTGCATTCCAGCAGTCTGGATGGGTATTTAGTCTTATAAATAAAGGAAAACAACAGTTTGTATGTCCAAACATGATTAAAATCGCACACACTACAGTTGTAAAAGCCTCTTCTGTAAAGCAGCAGTATATAAAGCTTTAGTCAGCTCTGCAATTAAGCTTTGCTTGCTGCAAACAAAAGTTATTTTAATCTCTATTAAAAGTAAATGTTTTTCATAGTTCAGCAGTTAGAAATACATCATAATAAAAAAGTTACCGCTATCATCATAATCAAATAAGTTTTTAATTGAATTAAAGAGAAGCTATACAGTGAGTTTTATGCATTCAAGCAGGCAATGTTGGAGAAGCTGGCTGGCATAACTGAACTAAATCAAGGCACAATAAGTGTGTGTATGTGTGTGTGTGTGTGCCTGTGTATATCGGTGTGTTTTCAAAGTCTCTGTGCATCCATATCAGCCTCTTAATGACAGTGTGTGTGTGTGTGTGTGTGTGTGTGTGTGTGTGTGTGTGTGTGTGTGTGTGTGTGTGTGTGTGTGTGTGTGTGTGTGTGTGTCACTTTATGCTGGAGTCAGATTAATGAAGTATGAACCTTGGAGAGGCTAAATGAACACATGCTGTTAACAATTATCTATGGTAAATCACACAGCACAGCGCGGCTGCAGAGTGCTTTAGAGCAGGATTCACGATTCACAGCTCTCTCTCAATAACTGTCAATTAAACAATAAAGATAGAAAGAGATTGAGGAGCTTAATGTGGGGAAAAACAAACTGTACTTTCAAGTTCTCTGTAAGTATATGTGTTGCTTTAAATATGTGTCTTCCTGAAGATTAGAAAATGGAAAAAGAAAATCGATCACGCCACTGGACCTCATACAGAGAAGTAATAGAAAACTTCTCTATGTGTCAGATGATAAGGCGGCAGGTTATGAAAGTGCTACCTGAGATTTGTTTTAAATAAGGCCAACAGGTCCTCCAGGGATGAAACGCTGTGGTGACCCCGGTTCAATGCCCAGCTGCAGCACCTCTGGCTTGATTGAGCTTTCCGACCAATATAACTGCCAACGTATATGGACGGGAAGCCAGTGAGGGATCATGCCAGGTTTGATTTAAGGGGATTATGTGAAGCTCTGCATGTGTTGGGCCCTCCCAGTGAGGCTCCGTGCTGGGAGGTGAAAACAGCAGCTAGCGTATATGATGAGGCATGAGCTGATCTCAACCTGTCAAGGCTAACACTTTCATTGTCTTTAGTTCGGTTTTGTTACTCCCACCCTTGAGGCCGCTTTCCTAAAATGATAAATGTCAGTTTTGTGTTGTGAAAGATGAGTGTAAGACAGGGAAAATGATGAATGATGAAACACGGTTTAAGAAGCACAACTCGATTTTGCGAAACTACAAGATTTTGGTCTTCAATTAATGCTGAATGATCATCCACCTGAGTAAGCTCAAGCAGTTCATTTAAGCAGCTCAGTAGAAAGAAAGAAAGAAAGAAAGAAAGAAAGAAAGAAAGAAAGAAAGAAAGAAAGAAAGAAAGAAAGAAAGAAAGAAAGAAAGAAAGAAAGTTTGCATCCATTATATAAAAATAATGAAGCTTTATTTTCCAGAGGTTTTTCCTGCAGTGATTATTTTTCCCATGAAAGCCACTGCATACTGCCACAGTGAGAATTTTACAGGGTAGTTTAAGGGAATTATTAGAACCGACAGTCATGAAACAGAAAATACCTGAACAGCAGGTTTTTGTACCCAAGCAATTATTTGGTATGCATGCAGAGAATACAATAATGAGAAATGGATATAGAGAAGAGGCTCCATTTGCGCCCATTAGACTACGTCTGTAGAACCTTAATTCATTTAACTTGAGGCAAAATGAGTCAGGCTTGTTAGATTGGGAGTATTTGTTTGGAAGCAGCTCCCCTTCCCAGAGATTCAGAGGCTCATCTCTCCCTCTCTCACTCTCTGGCCCATAATAATCTTTCCAACCCTCAGGGCAGAGCCAACCTTTGGGCTTCGAGATACACGGTGCATGCTGATGTGTGTGTGCGTGTCTGCACAAAGCTGTGTGCGAGAATGTGTGTGCATGGTTTGACTGTGTTTCTGAGAGAACGTGTGTACACATACCAGTGTGAGCAATGTGTGGGTTGTACTGTAGGTGCACACGTGTGTGTGTGTGTGTGTGTGCGTGTGTGTGTGTGTGTGTGTGTGTGTGTGTGTGTGTGTGTGTGTGTGTGTGTGTGTATTCTTTTACTTTTAGGAGAGTTTATTTAACAGAGAAATGAGAAGAAATCCTCCAGAGTGAGGGTGTTTAGCTTCTTCCACTCCAGGGGTTTAGACTTGAATTTCGATTTAATGTTAGGATTAGGAATAGATCAAGGGTGTCCTATGAATTTACGTTAGGCCCATATTACATAGAATTAAAGGAAAACCCCTCCTAAGGCAGTTTACACTGTTACAATCAGCTCTGCCCTATAAAGGGAAAATGTAGTAACTAGCCTACATGTTTGGTCAAAGATGGCTGAGCTACCTTTAACGTGCTCCCTCCAGATCTCCAGCTCGTGATAAAGTGTTGCAGAGGCAGAGACAGGTCCAGAACAAAGTTCATTTTCTCCTGATTTGTCTGTCTGAAAGATGTCATTTTAGCGTTATGTTCAGAAGACATGTAGCCATAATCTGTGCTCACTGACACAGATACAGGAAATGACTGAACTGTCTCTGCTGCTATCTCAGCTTTGGACTATGGTTGAATTTATGCTCTTTGGTGTGGTTGAGCTACCTTTAAAATCACATTCATTTGTAAATTCATTTATTATATTAGCTTCAGTATCAATATTAATAGCAGGCAGACAGATATTTAATGAGAATAAGGTTTATTTTCTCAGACAAATGGCTTCAAAGAGTTGGTAGCTGCTACATTTTCTCATTGGATTCTGTGACAAAAACCAAAAATAGAGAGCAGTCTCTGCTTTATTTAGCTGTCGTGCAGGTTTTATGGCAATGACTTTTGAGATTAAATAAATGTTATCACGCTGAGATGTCACAAGAACTCTAAGTTGGTAAATGTCAGATTTTGATGCCATTGCTGTATTTAAATAGATTCATATACAATATATGAATGTTACTGATGACAGTTTGTCTCCACAGTCCAGAAAGCAATGCACCGCTTGTGTTTTGAATGAGAGAAGAGCTCACTATTGTATTTTCATGACTGGAAAACATTGTTCTCATGTTCTTAGGCTGCCCCATCCACTTAGATGATGCTCATTTAGGGATTGTCAATTTTCCCATTGATGGTATATGTGTGTGTATGTTTGCAGTACATCTTATTCTGCTTGTGTAGCAACATTTTCACATACATTAGTTCCTAGTATGCTCAATATCTGGACACCTGCCTCTATGGCAGAACCAAACCGACTAATCTGTCACTGTTATTGATTTCCCATCCCAAAGCTCATTGCATATCAACCAGTTTGTGAAAGCTTTAATTTGGTCAATTGCACTTTGTGATGACAAAATGACACTCCATCCTGTTAAATTCCACCATTATAGATAGTGATAGATGTGCAAAGTCCAGCCTCAGTCTCCAGCTTAAAGCATAATAACACTTACATTTAATGATTCATATAATTACTTATATGGCTACAGACAGCCAAATCAATAATTGTGAACATGAACAACTCTTGCCCGAAGCAAGAGGTATCAGGGACAAGAATCTAATATCTCGTGTCATCAAAAGAAGCTCGGAGCTGCTCAGAAACAATGAATGGGAGGCTAATGTTGTGGAAACCGTCGTAGTGTGATTAAACTGAGACATCAGCACATATTCTGGCTTGTTACCCTTAGCATTAAGTACAATAAAACTTAATGCTCATAGAAAATACTGTAGGAGTCCAGAAGTCAGTACACTGCTTGACCAGATGAGTGGATCAGCATCTGGACCAGTTTCAGGATGAGCTGTCTTTCTTTAATAATGATCACTGAAGAACAGATGTAGACCTTAAAGTTAGTTAGTTAAAGTCCAGGTACTCTACTGCTACTGACTGTTGACATTACCGGTCTTGTGGAAATCCTCCAGTATTTATTGTGCAATGCAATATTTATATTTGCTTTTCATGTCTGTCTGCCAGAGAATAATTCTCATAGTTGAGTTTGTCATATTCATTGATGTGTGTTATTCTTATCTAACTGTATTCGGGTTCTTGTTGCATTCTTCTTGGTTCTGTTGTTTCTGATCATTACTCTACTCATTGTACTTGTGGCTCAATGGTAACTGAAAGCATTGCCATAAGCTCAGCCATGATATTATAATGACAGAGACTTGCAGCCTGACAGAATGATAATGATGTGAGTACAGTGCAGAAATGTAGTCATGTCTTCCAAAGGGTGAAACATGCATCCTAACACACTGTGTTTGGGCTTATATAGAAAATGATAAAGCTGTTTGTATACATGTAATATGCTCTGGGTGTGTGTTACCTTGTGTTGTACAAACACATTTCACATTTCCCACAGTCAGAGATCTGCAAGAGCACATTTGTCAGTGTTCATTCATCCTGTATATAGAGGCAGTTTCAGAGATAGAAATTAAGTTTGCAAAACTATTTCAGCGACACTGGGGGGAACTTCCTCAAGGCCACCCGCCAATCAAACAGTTTCTACTAGCAGAATGTGTTTAAACTGTGATCTTTAATCTGCAGTTCTATAAAGATTACATCTCTGGAAAATGTTTAAAAAAAAAAAGTCTAGAAAGGGTGAGGGTGAAGCCTCGCTTTGCTGGAGCATGTCATATTTAGCAGTTATCAGTATTGAGGCTGGGGGGTTAATTATGAATACAGCTGAGGGGTGAGCAGATCTACAGGGCAGATAATGGTGGAGGTGAAATACTGCTAATAATGTTGAGAAGTGAAACTAATGAATGAACTGCCCTCACCCCATGGCAGATAGAAACTGGAGTTAATGATAAAAGCAGCGAGGGTAAGGGAGCGCACAAGATCATGGCTCTGCGCCTGTGCATCTGCATGTGTGTGTGTGTGAGTGTATTGTGTTGTATGTGTCGGTGCTAGCATGTGTGGGGGGGCTTGATACACAGATGGGACCATACATCAGGCATTTTTACGGCCAAGGCCCATTTCGAAAATGGCCTGGCAGGTAAAATATCATTAGAACCACAGTGAATCAGATAGAGGGAAGCTTTCAGAGTAATAGATACCACGCATGCACGCACGCACGCACGCACGCACGCACGCACGCACGCACGCACGCACGCACGCACACACACACACATGTTGTGTTTATATCACTTGTGGGGACATTACATAGACTTACATTCATTTCCTGGAGCCCTACCCTAAACCTAACCATAACCACTATTTGCCTATTCCTAACCCTGTACCTAATCTAACCTTACCTAACCCGTAACCCTATCCTCAGTCTGCACCCTAAAATTTAATGAATTACATTAAGGGGACCTGCATTTTGTCCCCATAAGGGAGGTCAGTCCCCACAATGTGACTGTGTAAACAGATTTTTGTCCCCACAACGTGATAAATACCTGGTCACACACACACACACACACACACACACACACACACACACACACACACACACATCATGCAAGGCCTGCTAGGGAGGCCCTCACATCTATCTAACCCTGACTAGCAAAAAATGGTGGCTTTGTGTGTGTGTGTGTGTGTGTGTGTGTGTGTGTGTGTGTGTGTGTGTGTGTGTGTGTGTGTGTGTGTGTGTGTGTGTGTGTGTGTGTGTTGCGGGGTCATTCAGTGGAAGCCTAAAGGACATATACATTACGACTGAGACGAAGAGGGGCCATTGAACACTTCATAAATAAAGAAGGAGAAAAGCCATACGCTGCGCTACATGAATACTGAGAAGAGAAATAAAGTGCGTCTTTGTAGTGGAGTGGTATGAAGGGGCAGAAGAAGGGTGAGAGAGGTTACAAAATGACAGGGAGAGAGAGAGAGAGTGGGAGAAAAGGCTTATGTAGCAGCACATAAATCCAGAGCCATACAGAGCTGGAACACAGCTATAAAAAGCCAAACTATAGCCAGGGACACTCGTTAGGACCTTGGCTGACCTTCCAGTGGAAGGGGCCATGGTGATGATGGGATTTATTGGAGCACCTGAATAACCCAGTTGGGTACTGGGCATACACTCTCGTACTGGCAGAACAGAGAAACAGCAGTCAGTTTAGGGAGCAGGATGGCTGCTTTAAGACTTGTCTGGTTTATTTAGAATTTAGACAGAAAAAGTGTGAAAGTGAAAGTTCATTCTTGTCATTTGAGAAAAATCACTTATGAGCTTTTACCAGAGCTTACAATTACATTTGTAGTTTGCTCATTTGTTATGACCTTGGACCATTTGACCACTGAATTCATACAACTCGATTAAGACTGGGATGAGGTAAAAAATCAAGAATAAGCCAGTGAGTTGACTTTGAGTTAAGATTTGGGTTTTTTTGATCCATGAACTTCTTGTTCTGGTTCTTTAATGGTAATTTTCTATCCAAACTAATCTCTCGACTCTGCTGTAGCGTTCCTCACTCTAAATTGCCAAACATTCATGTAGACAGCGAATTAGCTAGTTTGGAGTGTTTTTACCCCTCTTGAGTAACTCCGTTATATGTTGAATGAAATGATGTATAATCCTAAGAACAAAATGCCAGGGAGACTAAACATCACAGTGCTGAAAGAGAAGACAAAAGCTCAGAGAGCGACTGTGACTGATGAACACGAGCATGTCCCTCCAATGTTCCTAACCTGCTGTGTGTGAGCTGTTAGCTCACCAGATCCAGCAGCTCATCAACTCGCCCTTACACCACAAGCTTCTGGCACTGCATGTTTGGCAAAGACACTGATGAACTTGGCTGTGCCACTTTCTGGTGTAACTGGGCCTTAAAGACTGAAATATGACTCTCGGGTAAGGCAGTGCAGAGAAAGAAACACCTCTCTAAAACACCACCCTATACAGTCACAAATGGACTGAGTGTTTTTGTCAGTTCATGATGATTTTGATCATTGGAATCCCTTCAGCAATTCAACCTTATCATCTGAACTGGGACCTCCAGTATTCGGCGCAAGTGGGATAGAAAAATTAAGCAAAAGTCATTGCTTCAGATTCAGTGAAGTGCTTTTGCCAGTAATAGGTAGCTGCATAGTTAGCATTAGCACTCATGATGAACTGACAGAGGAGACCACCACAGACACCTAAACTCCATCAAAACAAAATTAAGATTTTGTGAGCAAATATGTAAAGATGAATATAGATAGCGTCTGCAGGATACTGGCCATGCAGCTTTATTTTAATCAGTATGTATTAGCCTCATGGTTTTGATAATCTGATACCACCTGGGGCACACTTGAACACAGACGATAAGGAATCCTTTTTCAAGCTGAAAACAGCAAAGAAGACAAGAGGAGTTACCTGTCTTCATGTGAAAACACATCAGGCCTTCTATACAATCCGATTTTTAGGGTAGACTCTTTTTATGTCCAGATCTATGAGCACACACACTAACTGACAAGTTAACAGCAGCACCTGACAAGTCATCAACCTGTAACCTGTGATTTGAGCAATCATTTCCTAATCCTCTGGTTTTGTCTTCTCCTCTCCCTCTGTCTGTCTTGCCTCCGTTCTCTCTTTTTGCTGCTGTCTCGTTCTCCTTTCACAGCTTTGCTCCCTCGCTGGTTGCCTCTTGACTGCTTTCCGCCTCATATTCATGCAATCCACGTGCACGCACAAACACCAGCTAATGCACACACACACGCACCCACCTCTCCCTCTCTTTTCCGGCAGGCTCTTTTCTGACTGACAGAGTATTAGGAAAGTGTGTGATGGAAAGAGGGAGGGTGGAAAAAAGGAGGGAGGAGGGCAAGGGAGAGAAGGTCACCTTGGAGGAGCCGGCGACTGAGCAAATGACTGGAAAAGGTAACGAGAGGAGGATGGAGAAGGAAAGTATTTCACGCTGTTTGTTGCTGCGAGGTCATTCGAGTTCAAACAGCAGGAAAGTGGTTATACATTTGTTGCTTTACCGCAGCTGCTTGTACTGCTACTACCACTAATGCCTCCACTGCCATTACCACTTTTGCTGCTAGGCTTATGACTGCTGCTACTGCTACTTATGTTGCCATTTCAGATGCTATAATAGACAAAAGGAAAACCAATTGTGACAAGAAAAGCAGATGCTTACATCTAATCAATGAAGATTCTTCTTGAAAATGGCTGCTGAAAGTAAACAACAGGCTTTTAAGCAGCTACTTATTAAAAGCTGTGAATGGTTAAGTGTATTAGGTTGGTTGAAATACGTTTTTTCTCACATCATTTCCACACAAATACAGCTTTAAAGTGGGACCTCACATCAAAGTGCGTTTACGTCTTGGAGAGTATTTCTATGTATGTGAAAAAAGTTGCATAAAGCCTTCTGTGGCTGTGGAGGAAACTCTGTGAAGTCGGATAAATGTCCTCAAGAGGTATCACTGAACTGTTGGGAAATTTCAAAAACCTGGAGGTGTGGTGTTAAAAGAAGTGGGCTGACCAGATATCTGCAGCCCACTCTACTGTCCATTCAATGCAGACAGGCAAAGTTTAGCCACCAGCTAGTGAAAGCATTAAGCTGCTAAAAGGACAGATCTTTTTCTGAGCTGGTGAAGATCAAATTACTGCTAAATGTGTGCTAACAAATTAGCCATCAACTTCACAAGGCCATAACACTGTTTGTAGACCTGTGATCACCATGTGTCACCTTGGATCTGCAAATGAATTGGATTCCACCAACAGTGAGAACAAAGGTGAGTCTCACTCAAAGGAACTTGAGGTTTTAAAGCACAGTCGGTGTTAAGCGCTGTGGTTAGATGAGCACTTTCAATTACTCTCACTTGTGATTGTGGCTAATGAAATGCAAGTTCTTAGGCAAAGGGAACAGAAGCTATTGTTAGCCTGTAGCTTCCAATTAAGACATTCCAACAAGACAAACAACTGTAGAAAAAGGCACCCAAAGCAACTTAAGAACAATCCTGAGTTGACGACCAGGTAAGGATGAAACAAAAGGAAAAAGCGTTCTTTACCTGGATAGTGGAAACTGCCATATATCACCTGTAATATGCAATTTGTAAATCCTGCTGATAGCCTCGTTTTTATCTTAATAAATGTATGACAGCTATAAAAGCGTGCAGCTTCACCTTCTCTGTATCTCAAAAGGAAAAAGAGGTCTCTCGTGACGTCTGCATGGAAACAATGAAAGCTTTTGCCATCTGCTGCTCTTGATTACTCAGTGTTGTCAGGAAATGTTGATTTTATAGCATCAAAATAAATATGCTCGTCAATTGTGGCTTAATACCTTGTGGGCGTTAAGAACAGCATTTATTTTAAGTATATTTTGAAACGCACATTCATATTTCCTATAAAGAAACCAAATTGAGATGTTATATGGTACAAAAACAGATGAGTAATAACTATACAGTATGTGTTGTTAATTGCACTAATTAATTTATCTAAATCAGTGTTTCTCAATTCCGGTCCTCGGGCCCCACTGCCCTGCATGTTTCCTGCTCCAACACACCTGATTCAAATGAGCGGCTCGTTATCAGGCCACTGCAGAACTTGATGACGAGCTGATCATTTGAATCAGGTGTGGTGGAGGAGGGAAACATCTAAAACATGCAGGGCAGGGGGGGCCGAGGACCGGAATTGAGAAACACTGATCTAAATCTACTGAGCAGCAGTTCTGAGTCAGTGTATGCCAGTTGAGCCAGTGATAGATTTATGTACTCTGTATAAAAGAAAAGTGTGCATGAATCATATTTCATTCAGCCAAAATCACAGTTAAGACATCTTCAGGAATCATAGATTTTGTTCTAATTAAGTAATATAGGACTGACACAGACCTAGGCCAGAAATGGACATTTTCAGTATAAATGTACACTTTGTGTGTAGAATTATTTATGTTAATTTCAATAAACCCAATTAACACCTGGCAACACCTGCAAAGTGTATTATTCATGAAACTAAGAGCATATTGAAAAATGTGTCTTTTTTTTGTTCTTGTTTTTTTTTTTTTTTTTTTTTACCAAAAAGTCATTCAACTTTTAAAAGCTTGGAGTCTGTAGAGTTCACTGCTTGTTCAACATACATAAAGACATTGGAGTGTTGTATGATATCTCATTTCCTGACTGGGAGACACCAGGATTAGCTTTGTGCTGTCGAACGTAAAGGCTACAGAGGAGAGATAGAGGTGCAAAAGGTGTGGACGTCTGGATTAACACTGGATTAAGTTGTACCGCAGGTCCTTCCAGGTCACTGTGTGGCTGTGTGTGTGAGTCACCTTCCCCTGGGCAGCAAGGTACGTTTGTCCAAAGGAGAAGTAATAAAACCGTACATATGGGATTCACTGCCTTAGTCAACTTAATTTTATACTTGACACACACACTATCGTCTTAACACATATTCCATGGAAAACCTTAATCACAGTCCAAGGCTGAAAACGATTTTTGTGCCACTTGCATTTATCTGACTCAAAGTGTCTTATTTTCTTCAAATATGGAAATTTTGCCGATTTTCTTTTCCAGGGTAACCAATGGAAATAAAGATTTTTTTTTTTTTTTTTAAATATTTGAATAATTGCATTTAAGGGTTATCATGGATTATGTAATTATAAACTTTAAATTTGTCTGGAACATTTATGTTGCAAAATGCATTTCAGATGTAAAATACATTAGTTCATTACAGAACAGCAATCTAACTTGAGCAAATTCTGAGAGGCTTGTGGTGAAAATGACAGAAACTATTGGCTGGGTGCAGCTCATAACCAATCGATAATGCGGACAAAACTTGAGATAATAAACCTTTGCACAAAGTCACATTTCCTCAGGTTTCACTCAAGTCAAACTAGCTGTACACCATCCCTGCAGTGGGATGGACAGACCTGCTGTAGTATACAGAGTGGACTGAAGTAGCAGTAATATAATTCCAGTATGTAAAAACAGAATGTAAATAAAGTACCTATAATATTAAATTATTCCTCAGCGCTATAAGATTATTATAACTCTCACAAAATAAAATGAACTACAAAAATAAAAAATACATCAATGCTGGACACAAATGGAGAAAATGTTCATCACATTAATGTATTTACCAAAAAGAATTCTAGCACTGCCTCCAGAGAAGTCTCAATTCCAACTGAGTACGGATGTGAGACGGGGCAGCACGCTCAGTGATCATATTTCCTCTGACTTTAATTGTGGCTTGAGTCACACAGAACTCCACTTTTATTAGCAATTATAGCAAAGGACATATCTGAAGCGAATGCCTGTCAAAACATCGACTATAATCAGGTCTTTAGGTGGTTCTTTTGTTAAAATGGGAGCCTAATTGAGCATAATGACCTGTCTTTGCTTGTGCCTTCTTTAGAAGTCACTTTTTTACAGGGTAACGTCTCTAACTGACTGCTGCAGCCTTCCTAAATGAATCATTAGCAATGCCTGTCATGAGTTCCCTCCGAAAAAGAACTGAACAAAAACAACCCAGCTACTGTCAAGCAATAGAGGCATCGTATAAATATATTTTTAAAATGTTGAGATGTTGAGAACCTCTGGCTGAGCATCAGGGGGTCTTAGCATCATTTATTAGCTATTTATTGATGCCATATTAAAGGGACAGATACAGTACACATAGACAAACTGAATGCAGGTAAAGGGAAAATAAAGTGAGTACATTAAGATAATATATTATTATTAATAATAACATAATACAATATTATAGTATATAGTATAGTATAGTAAAAAAAAAACAACAACATTACATTTCAAAAACTAGACATGAGTGTAGATTCATAGAGAAAGATTTGGTAGCTCTTAAAAGAGGTGACGCTTTTACCAAATTTCAAGTGATCAGGTAACGAGTTCCTGAGCAACAGATGAGAATGGAAGTTTGCAGTCGCCACTTGAAGCTGCTCTGGAGCATCTGCTGCAGCTCTGCACTTTCTTCATGTATTTACACAGCTCAAGTCTGCAAAACTTGAATTTTGTATTTACTTAAAATGTGGCAATGACAGTATTTGATTTTTGTCCAAGATTATGAAGGCCTCATTCTAAAGACACTCGATGGATGTGACGATAGACAGGTTGGTCTGTGTTCAGGTTGTTAAACTGTCTGGGAGAATACCATTGAATTAAGGAACAACAATGAACAGTCAAACGTCAAGCTGTTAAGTTGCTCAATGAGCTCACCTTTAATTCTAACATTCAAGGATGCAGTTGGCAGAAGCTTTTTAATGAAAAATAGAATAAGTGGCTTGATCCCTCCCGTTTGACACTAAGCACTAAGACAACGAAGTCTGCATTTTTGGTTTGTTTATCTGCAACAGTATCACAGTTTTTTTCCAGATACATGGATGACTGTGTCTTCAGCGTACATCTGAAGACTTATACCAGGCCAGGTCGTTAATATAGACACTGAATAGGATTGGAGCCAACAGACAGATGTTATTTATCACAACACACTGTTCAGGACTGTGAAGCAAACCATGACAGTGACCGTTTTGACAATCTAATGCCTGAAAGTTTTGAAATTAAGATGTTGTGATCTATAGTATCAGTGCACCAGAGGGTGTGGGTGGTGCATCTGAATCCAGGGCCTAGCAGGGCCTCAAGTTGCATCTGCCTGAATCAGTGATTCAGTTCCATCACATGGACAGCCACTGTGCTGTGTACCCATGGAGACTTGCAGGCTCTCTTACTGCTTTTAGGTGCATGTGTTTATGGGCCCTACATCTCAGCAGCCAACTCACAGTCATTGCAGTTATGGAAGAAAATTGATTCGAAATGTAAAAGTACATTTCAATGCACATCGATGTGAGTAAATCAGCTGTTGTGCAGCGTGTCTAGACAGCTGGACTGATTCAAATCAAAGCGCCTCTGTTCCATCAGATGCTCATTAGACGGACGGCAGAAAAACAAGGCTGAAACACCTCCTGTGTAGACAGACTGCAAGAGGTATTTAGTCAGGTTGATTTATGTATTTCTGCGTGTTGCACCTGCTGCAGTGTCCATGCTGAATGAGTGTTATCCTTGTTTCTGGTTTATTCTGTATCCACCTATAGAAAAGGAATTATTATTTGGCTTCAACACAAGGGCAAGGTGATGCAGTTTGCGCCCGTTCCCATTATACTGTTGCTCAGCCAGCACTGAAACCTGCAGTTGGCTGTGTGTGTGTGTGTGTGTGTGTGTGTGTGTGTGTGTGTGTGTGTGTGTGTGTGTGTGTGTGTGTGTGTGTGTGTGTGTGTGTGTGTGTGTGTGTGTGTGTGTGTGTCTGTGTGTGTCTGTGTGTGTCTGTGTGTGTGTGTGCAGTCACAATGTAAAGCCTTATGTGTGTATACATATACATGTGTTTTCCACTCAGTATTATGTCTCTGTATCTCTATACCGGAGTCTATTTTGCTCTCATAATGACAAATGATCAATATCAAGCTCATTGCAAAAATCCGTCCCTGTTTTAAAGGCCTGAACAGGGACTCATCACTGTTGCCTCGTTCTCTTTTCAGTGTTAACCTCCACTGTGGCTTTTAGAAATTTGAAATGAGTTCTGCTTAACACTGTGGCCTGCAGAAGAAAGATTAGCTAACCTTGGCTAACTGGCACGTTCAAAAATTAATAAATACGGATTAATGTGCTCTGTCTGTGATGCAGAAATAGAAAAGTCAATAAAAATTAAGTTTTAAAGGATTTCTTACCGTCAGACAAGCGTTTTCTCACTATGTGTGTGTGTGTGTGTGTGTGTGTGTGTGTGTGTGTGTGTGTGTGTGTGTGTGTGTGTGTGTGTGTGAGAGAGTGAGTGAACCTATAACCCACCCAACAAACAATAGACTACAAAGGAAAATAGGGGTGATAATTTTGTCACACAGAGCATCTGTGAGTTTCACACCTGAGCTGACAGTTCACTGAATTCATGAAGATGATATGTAATGACTGCACTGCCAAAAAATAATGAGCAAGGTACATTATTTCATCGTCTATCCAGACTTGTCACGGTGCTTCCAAGAGAAATAAATCCGACTGATCTTCCTGTGCTGGCGGATCAGCTCACTCGTTTCATTATCGAGTCGATTATCAAAGTTAAAGTGACATGAAACGAAATGAAATGACAGCAAAATTGCAGGCAACGTAACAGCTAACACTGGACTTCAAATAGTCAGAAAAGAAAAACTTGAGCAGTGTGACTACAAACTACAACAAAGTACTTTGTATTTCTGTATTAGGTTACATTTGACCTACAACTACAAATATTTAGTCTGTGACTGTGTGTTTATGTGTATCTACCTGTCTTTTTGTCACAAGGGGGAAAAAAGACACTTTGCCACAGTCCCTGACTTTCATTTCATCAGCAGAGGAAATATTTTCAAGGCATTTACTGAAACTTGCTTATTTGGAAAAGGTACAAATGCAAAAGTGCAGGCAAGAAAATTCAATACACTTGCAGTTGTACTTTTTCAGACTGTGGGGAGCTTAACAGTAAATGCCTTGAAAATATATTCTCTGCTTTCTTTGGGGGTTTTGGAGAAGAAACAGAGTGCAGAACCTGTGTTTCTTCTCATTTAGTCATTCATTAGAACCTGTACTTGCTGCTAACTGTATTAAAGGACAAAATGTGGCAGAATGTGGCAACATGAACTGGAGAAGTTGTATTTTGAATTTAGATCCATATTGTGTCTATTTTTAAGGCTTTTCCATCTCAATTAAAGAACAGTTTTTAAGATTTGTATCAGTAATCATGAGTATCTTCTTAAAAATAACAACATTGGAAAAGGAATGAAAGACAGAAAAATGCCAGCTTAATTTTGCTTTGGAGATGTAATGAAAGACAGGTAATGAACTAATTGCAACTTCAGTGACTCAGTGGAGTAACAGTAACAGTGTGGGCTACTTGTTCTTCTTGTCTATATGCATAGACACATTAAAGGTGCCCTGTGGTGTTTTCTTGTAAATCAACAGAACTATGTTTACGTTCAGTGATACTTCAAGACACTATCCAATGTATGTCTTTGAAGTGTATCAGGTGTGTTGAATGCATGAAACCGGTTCATTCACAGGACCTCACTCATTAAAACGTTACTCCATAGCTCTGCTAATGCTCAAATCCTCCACAGGGTACCTTTAAATGACCACCATGGATGTACAAAGAAGTTCTTCATAGTGGAGTTAATATCAAACCACAAAGACATCCTAAATGGAACTGAAGGAGTGAGGTTAGTATTGCATGTACAAGACAAAATGTGGGTACAACAGGAGTGGATACTGTTATGATTCGGCTCTGGTGTTTTCTCTCCTAGGTCTAACGATGTTTTCCCTCCTTCTCTGTCAGCAGGCTGAGCGCGAGAGAGAGGCCGGTCCGATCTCCTCAGGTGCGAGCGTCATTAGACACACCTGCGCCTCATCGGCTAATCAACCGGCTTCTTAAGCCAGCTCCAGTTTGACTCCTGTGCCAGACTATTCTCTATGCTCTTGCCATACTAGTCTTGCTCCTGATTCGATCACCTGTCTCTCTCTCTCCGTGTGTCTCCAGTGTTCCTTGTTGGCGGTGTGCTTCCTTAGTGAGTTTGCTCCTGGACACTTTGAGATTCTTTTGCCTCCTGAGTGAGTTATTGCCCTTGTGGCGTTTTTGTGTTTTGCCTTTATTTTGCTACTTTTCCCGCAGCGGTGTTTTTGGTTTTTTTACTTTGAAGGAGTTCTCCCTGAAAAGGTGATTTTCTGTTCATTAATAAACATTTTTGTTTACGACTCTGCAACTGCGCCCTGGCTCTTCCTGTCCTCACGTAACAGGATACTTGAAGAAAGGACATGTAATGAAGCTACAAACATGGCAGGGGACAATGTAGAGACAGAAACAAATCAGTGTCCATTCCACTCTTTCCTGTCAGTTACAATGTATCTAAAATGAATAATTTGGGAAGAAAATGTTCTTGACATACTGAAAAACATTAAAACTGGAGTCGACAGCCATGCTAGCTGGTCTCACTGGACGGTACTTTTAGCTGAATGCTATCGCCAGCATGCAAATGGGTAATATATCATGTTCATCATCTTGTTTTAGTGTGATAGCATGCTAACATTAGCTAATTAGCACACTAAGTATGTAGGCAGATGGGAAATCTTGAAATCTTTTGTTTTGTTTTTTCTATACAGTATAATCAAAAAGAAAGTCCACTCAGACTTTGTCAAAATATTTCAGTGCAGACAGAAAACTGACAATTATGTAGGCAACATGTTCCACTTGTTATTTGTAAATGGAACAACATATGAAATGGCGGCTGGGAATGACTTAAAATGTGATTAGTTGAGATAACTCACGCACAATTCATGCAGACACTCTAAAATGTTTGATGGAAGGACAATGGCCATTTCCAAATGGTTCCATTAGGAGAAATGAAACAAATACAGTGGAAACATGCTGTAAATTAAAATGTGCTGCAGAAACCCTAAATAAATGTTAACAGCCGGAATACACTTCAAATACAGCAACAATACGAACACACACACTGAAAACAAATGCAACAAAAAACCCTGCTTGTCCAGATGCCACAACTGAAGTCCTCCAGACCTCTAGGGGGAGCACTAAGTTGTTGTCAACTAAGAAATTGACTCGATATGCAGCATTTTTCTCTTTCTGTCTACGTTTGTTTTCGGTGTGTGTGTGTGTGTGTGTGTGTGTTTTAGACACTGCATCATTTCTGTATTTGCAGCATGTTCTTTTTAATTATTGTTGTTATGGTTTTGGCTTTATTTTGCAGCACGTTGTTTTCATTTGCCACACATTTCCATTGTTGCACTGTTTTGAATTTTTGTATGTGTTTCCGAATTGGCATCGTTTCTGAAACTGCAGCATGTTTCTCTAAATGGAAATGTTAACAACATGTTTGCTCTTGTCAGCTGCCATTGTACGAGCCAGGGAGAAAGATGGGGACAGAATACTGCAGCGATACAGAAATGGGTAGAATGATGATGTAAAGATGGAAGAAGGGAAACAAAAAAATGCACTGTATCGATAAGGAAAATCTTTTATGTACATGTAATTGAAAATGAAGGAGTTCTACAATAATGGAAAAGTATTATGCAAATGAGTAATGACATCATTAGCATGACATGATTTCATTTATTTCAGTCACTTTGATGGAAAAACAGCTAGAAAGAAATAGAAACAGAGAAAGGGAGAGTACAAGAAAGAGTGACATCAAACCAGAGTGAGAGGAAGTCTTTCACCGTCATTTCAGACTGGCCCAAGGGATCAGCCAAGCCCTCTCTCTTATTGCACAAAACTCCCAGCATGCAATGGCTACTTTCCCTGAAAATCTGTCTCACTATGGGCTAGAAATTAACACACATGCATACCCACATGCGGCGAATGACTGGGAAATTAACTCAGTGTCTGGGCCTCTGATTCATTTAAAGAAGCAGAGAAATTCTAATGACAGAACATGTGGAAACAGGAAATAAGAAGAGAGACATGACTGATAGACAGTGGGCCTTCATTTATATCTTTCCTTCCTTTAATCTCTTCTCCCCACTGGACTTGTGTTCATTCTGATCTCTGAATACACTTTAAATGTGCTCCTGTGTGTGTAACACATTACCATCAATAAAACATCACTGCAGTCATGTTGATACATTAGTGTAATTACCGTAATCATATGAAACCCCTCTATTAGATGCACAGGTGCGACAGGGATGAAACCGTCACTCACTGTGCTCAGTGTTTCAGTTCAGTTAACAGTTGCAGACGGAAGTTAAGCCAAAGGAACAGCAACAATAACATCAACATCACATGGGACTGATACACCAAAAGGTTTGCTGAAGGCCAGGGGCTGAAAGGTTTGTACAAGTCTCACCATCTCATTAAATTTGACTGAGATGCTTTTGGCATCTTATGGTCATATTTTTGAGAGCAAACCTGAGCCTGGAGACAAACATCATGAATCTAGAGTCCAGCAGGTCAAACCTTTTCATTAAAAAAGATCAACGCAGGCCTGAAAGGCTGTAACTTCCTGTCTTCCACTTACAAGATTAGTTCGTGGACACAGGCTTTGGTGTGATGTTAAAAGTGAAAGGAACAGAAAACCCTGATGGTGGTGAGAAGCTAACCAGATTACTAGTGTGTTGCCTACAGCTGAAGTAAACCATTAACTGATTGCTAGGATGAGGGTTTTGGACAAGAAGTGGAACTGATACTCACCAGCATGCATCTTCAGTTCCCAGATTAGCAGCAGATGGACGGAAGGATCCCTCGATCTGGTGCATATGGTCAGGATTGCCTACTGAGGGAGTCTCAGTTGTGACAACCAGCTTATTCCAGTCATAGCTAGCGTTGCCTATCTAACTGGCCTCTCATTAACTTCCTTTTAGCGTGCAGAGTTGGTATCGATCTTCTCTGACTATCATCAAAAAAGCAAGCAAGTGTTTTTCCCCAAAGACTTCTGTCAAACTGGTGCTTTGATTTGGCAGTGACACACTCCTCAGTATCAATAATATATGACTGCATAAAAGACACATAGCATGTATGGGTAGCATCTGCTATGTCCACACATACACACACACACAGAAACACACACACACACAGCCTGACCTAAGCTGTCATTGGTGTTATTGAGTGGTATTTGGTGAATGAGCTCTCTTGTGTCTGGACCTGCGGCATTCAATTCCACTTAGGACACCCTGTCAGTTGAGCTTGTAAATGCCACTATAGCCTTAAGAAATAAGAGCTTTAATGGTGGGCCAGCGCCAAGGTGAATGACTAGCAGGACAAATGACACTGGAGTACAGTGGACTGTTACCATGTTGCACTTTACTGTTATAAAGATGTTTACAATTGCCAACATAACTGAGCCATTTGAACCAAAGCTGCTCTGCCATTTTTTAGGATGTTTAGACTGTATCAATTAACAAGGGGCATTTGTTAATGAGCAGAAGTGAAAATTGATGGCCATATGTTTTACCTGTATTTACCTGCCATTGTCAGTAAACTGACTGTATTAATTTGTATGGAATGTATCATTTAGGGATGGCAGGAGTGGAGGCTGTAAGTCGAAGAAAAGAAAAACTTTGTGCATGTTAAGCAAAAACTGGGCAAAACAACGCTGGAAAATGCTTTCATTTTTCTCAGAGCATGAGCTTCATCTCAGTGTTACAGGTTCAGAAAGCCACATTTGATTAATGAATGCATTTTAATGCTACCAGGAGTTAAAAGGTCAGTGCAGCAACCAATATAAACAAACAACACGGTTGTAAAGATGTACAATTTTCTATTAAATTTGCTAATGACAGCTGCAAAAAGATAACTGTGCGCAGTAAAAAAAGGACATTCATAGCTGAGGAACATGAAGGTCAGCTGTGTCTGTCCAATAAAACATGGTTAGAGAACAATGCACGCTGACTCAATGTTTGTCACCTTGTCACTGCAGTGTTAACTCTCAGTCCATCTGATTTAGTACAGAGCTTTCAGGTGACACCTCTTGTTGCCATGCCTGTCCTTTGGCAACATTGACACTTGGTTGTTGTTTTAAATAAGCCACTTGCCTGTTTCAACAAATTTGACCCAGAGGCACGCCGGCCATCTGGATGTTCTTTAGAATTCCTGAGCAGCCACTGCTTACAGGTCGTCCAACACCAGCTTGCCTGGCCCATTTGGCCATGTACACACCGCTAAAGCTGCTGCTCTGGCTCATTTACTCAGAGTTGTTATTGTAATTATGTGTGTTGAGTCACAGGAGTCAAAACAATGTTATTATCTATGAAATACATTTGAGGAGAACAATGAGCATGTGCAGAACATTTTGAGACTAAAATGAAGATGGCGAATATTCTGTTGATTCCCACAGATAAATGCATCTTTAAGGTGAAAGTCCTGCCAGTGTGTGGAGATCCAGCATTGTTGAGTTGTCCAAGACTGCTTTGGAGTCCAACACCATGCAGGTTTAAAGTCCCACCATTGTTAACTGAGAGCAGAGTGGAGCCAAATGTCGTCATCTAATCCACAATGTGTCATGCAGTCTGAACCTTTCTCACTCATAGTGATTTTTTCTTTTCTACAACACTTTCTGTGATTAGAGGCTCTTGTATGAGTTAGGATTTGTGTGCTGACACTATGGCACATTTGCCTGCTAACTCATTTGACTGATCGTGTGTTTAAATGGAGCAGTGACAGTTGTAGGATGGGTGGTAGTGGGGCTAAGAGGTAAGTTTGTGAAATGAGGCTTCAGTCAGTTCAGAGTTTTAGGATGTCACCAGTAAGGATCTTTGAATACAGTTCAAGTCCTTGAGGCATAGAAGCTTTCACATCTATGTTTTTGTCACATGGATTCTCAGTGGTTTGAAGCAGACAGCCAGGCTTGTTAAAATTGAACTTGACTCATTGTTGGTACAAGCTCCATCTTGTGGGGGTGGGAGTCGAGTGGTACAGTGGAAGTGAGCTGGGTTGAAATTCCAAAACCATCATCTGCTGAACGGAAGCTTTCCCAGCCAGCAAAGCTGCATGCCATAAAGGTAAACTTCTCCATCCAATCATAACAAACCAACATAAAGTCAAATATACAAATAGTTAAATTAGTTTTATCGTGCTCTGCTGAGATATAAAGGTTTGACAAAAGCAAATTACAAGAAAGTGCAGTGGAAGCAGACGTACATGAAGCATGTGACTGAAACGCCCTCCAGCTTCAGCTCCATTGAAGAGATGGAATTCTTTCTGAGTGTTTGTTTTGTTTTGTTTGAGGTTTGATTGGTGCTCTTTTAATCATATCATCCCATTGCTCCCTCTTCCTCTGCAATGATTTAATGGCATTCGACTGGAAAATTGTCACCAGCAAACATTTACCTTGATGCATCCATCCGTATATTCACATAATGGTAATGGATGGAAACATGCATTATTATCAGTGTTGGGCAAGTTACTTTCAAAATGTGATTTCATATTACTGTTCGCTACTATTGCTACTATAGCCTCTGCATAACGAGGTCTCGATGGCAACATTAGCTTACATTGTGATTGGTTTTGAGTGCAATTTTGCTCACAAGCTTTATTGGAAGAGTTTTTCCTACTCACGAAAACTGGTGGCGAAAATATAACAGGTGGCTGTTATGTAGCTTGACTCCAGCTGTACTTGCTGACTTAGTTCTTGTTCCCTTGTAACAAGGTCCAGATAAGCAGCAACACCGAATCTCTAGTGACGCACAGTGAATAAAACACCAGGCAGTTACAGAGAGGCAAAGATTCAGGAAGTGCTGAAGATAAAGTCTTAAAGTGTCTTTACATGTTTGGAGCGTCAAACACCAAATAGTCTCAAAATCCAGGAAGCGAAAGGCAAGACTCGTGGTCAGGGACAAAAGGCTGAGATATTAATTGGGGAACAGGTGAACAGACGTGGTTGGAAAGAGGCAGGGTCAGCAACGGGAGATCAGTCCATGAGAAACAGCTGGAGAGTCTTGCATAGAAACAATGACAGTCTCATAAAGAGTGAGTTTGGCAGAGCAGCTTAAATACTGCACTGATTGCTCTGAGCCTCAGGTGTGTGATCAGGTGAGCGGGCAGGTAGGCGGGCTGAGTGTGGAAGAGCACTGATGGCACAGGTGAGCAGATGAGGAGACAATGACAGCAGGTAAGAGATGAATGACAGCCCTGTGCTGAATACCATTAAAGGCTTGACATGGCTGAATGCTGCTGAACGCTTAATAGGTGGCGTAACATGTTATGTCATACAGTAATAATATTACCAAAATCGTATCAGTAACATATATATTACTTTGCTACTGCAAAAAGTAATATATTGCTGTAACAAGTTACTTTTGTAATGTGTTACTCCCAACACTGATTATTATATTACTATTATTGGCATTGGCATAACACACAGTTGCCAATCAATTAATAATCAATGAGCTAATAAACAAGTTTTTGAGGGTGGTGGTGGGCCAGGTATCTGGAAGCTTTGCTGCCTCTCAGACATCTAATGTTACCAGTCTTTATCCATTTGACCACATATAAACTGTGGACCGCACATGATCCACTCTCCTCTTATGAGCCCATAAAGAGCGGACAGTCACCATAAAGATGACCATGTACAGCTTTCGTTATGCTCTCTTGATCATGAGGTTACAGTTGCGATGGAAACACTGTACAGGACATCAAGAAAGGATTAGGCATATAAATTGTGAAAATCTTACAGGACATTTCAAGGTTCTTCAGATGGCCTGCTCTGTGTGTTGCTACCATTTATTTTTGGTAACTTGGCTTCAAATAAAAAGTTTCCTGTGATGTGCTTTATAAAACACTGACTGTTGCTCTTTCTTGAGTTTTATTTGGCCCGCCTTGCTGATAAGACCTTCTTTTGATGCATCAGCATTAGGCTACATTTCATTATTTTGGCTTGTTTTCTTGTCAACACATAGAGATTTACAACTCCTGAGCTCTGCGTCTGGCTAGAATATGGATTCTCAATATTTCTCTGATTCTGTCACAAGTCCAATAGCCGGAAGAGTGAGAGAGAGACTAAAAGAGAGAGAGAGGGGTGATGGAGGCGGGTGGGGGAGGGGGCCCGTCATCCCCAATAGGTTGAACACAGATCCATTTGTTTTACAAGAGAGAGAACAGGCAAGAGATGAGGAGTGGAGCGAGAAGAAGAGAGGGACCTTTGAAAGAGAGAAGCAGAAAGGTAGAGAGAAAATAGTGTGTATTGAACACAAATCAAAGTTTGTCGTGACACAGCACTTTGTCTGCGGGCTTCATTAAACTGCATTCCCCTGAAATACACACACACACACACACACACACACACACACACACACACACACACACACACACACACACACACACACTGTTTGCCTGACTCATACTCACACTACATATACAGTAGTACACAAACAAACTAGTACTTCTAATCCTGTTACCCCTGTTTGAGGACAGGCTTAGAATTTAATTGGATATAGCTGACACATACATACACACACACACACACACACACACACACACACACACACACACACACACACACACAGGACAAGTGAATTATGCTGATATAGTGTTACGCCGGGAAACACCACTGTTGTCAGTACGGAACAAGAGGATATTTTCCCTTATCATCAGCTTCCATGTCACAACAGTGTGATGAGACATTGTCCAGTGATGCTCGTCCCTCCCAGGAGAGAGTCTTTGCCCCGAGCTTATTGTCAGTATAACTTCTACTCTTTGTCTCTGCCTGTCCAGGTGTCTGTCTGAACACTGTGTGTATGTGTCTGTCACCACATCCACCTGCCATCCCTCATGCAGTTAAGACACCGACATTACTCTGTGTTTGATTTACGCAGAATTTTAACGGCCAGTTCCCTCTAATGACAGACAGACAGATTTCTGTGCTAAGCCTTAGTTGTACAGTAGCCTATCTTGTCATGCAGATAGTTTTGATTTGAACGACTAGACTAATTCTGGGTATATACGCTTATTTGCTTTCATCCCAAGATATACATAAGAGCATATCAAGCTCGTTAAGTATGGAGGCAATTATCTTAGCAAAGAGGACTTTGAAAAGGGAGACACAGCTAGCCTGGCTCACTCCAAAGTTCAGTCATCTGCCTCCAAACACATGCAAAGCTCACTGATTATATTATGCACTTTATATTTTGTTTAATCCATGCAAAGGCAGCCAGCAGAGAGACTGCACAGAAATGCTAAAGAGACAGATAAACTGCTGTTTGAAAGAAATGGTTATAGTACACAGCTCCCCCTAAACCGTCCAGGTCCAGCCCCGTACTTAACCCACAGATATAAGAGCTGTATTGACCTCCTTATCTCTCTCTTAGATAAACATATTGACCTATTCCTTTAAGGCGCTTGGGTTTTACTATCTGTCTCTGAGAATCCTGCCTCCTCCCCGATATGTGAATGGCCAGACACCACTGGAGGACAGAAAGTGTGTTTTTTTGTAAATCGGGTGAGCCGATCCTTCGTACATCTAGCACCTCTCTTTGAACGCTATCTTGCGCCTGGCGTGGAGCCTGTTGGTGGAAATGTATTCCATGTTATCAGCGAGCTCTTTAATGTAGATGGAAAATACAAAAAGTTACTCATATCATATCTCTCCTCTCTGTCAAATGGCCTGTTCTTCCTCTGCCCCCTCCTCTTTCTTTCCTGTCATCACGATTACATCCTCCTCCTCCCCTCGCCTCTAATCAACTCCTACCTCTCCTCTAATCTTCCCTCAGTGCCTCCTTCCTCTCCTCTCATCATCCTCATCCTCCGGAAGTTTGGCCATCACTTGTTTGTCTGTGTTGTTTTTTCTCCCTTCAGATCTCCATCTTCTCTTTATTCTTTCATCTGTTGTTTCGCCATTTGACTTCATCATACTTTCTATTCCCCTTTTTTATAACTTTGTCAGTTATCTTCACCTCTCAGCTCTGATGCTCTTTTACCACTTTCCCTCCTCTCGTCTTTTCCCTCTCTCCTCTCCTTTCTTATACCTATCCAGCTTCTCTTCCCGTATTCTCTCCTTTACTCCTCTCCCGGATGTTTGACAGTTTGTATAAACACCCACTAAAAGCCTCTGTCACAGGCTGCTGTTAGCACCGCACTATTCAGCCTAATTCACCTTCAGTGGAAAAAGGCTTTTACTGGCTGCCATTTTGGCTGTGTGTCTGCATGAGGATAATGTGTTAGCACATCCAGCGTTTTGGGGGGCGGCCCAACAATTTTCATGTTGAACCGACAATGTCAGACAAAATTGTAGTGGGAAATCTGGAAAAGTTACAAGACCAGAAATGTGAATTTGAAGACACTTATGTTGGAAGAAAAAGGGTTGAGAGGACTGATTTTGACGGGGAAACAGAGGTGACCCCGCACTCCCCACTCTTCCATTTTATTTCAACGAAGTGCACTGTGCGTGCATCGCAGCAGGCTATTTAAAGGCATTTGAGACTTCTGTGAGGCAGAGAGCAACAGAGGCTTTGATATGACGGGGGGGTGACTCTTTTAAAGAAGAAAAGTCCTCCTCAGCGTGTCAGTAGTCATGTTTCCAATCTGTGTGTCCCACAGAATGACAGTGTAACTGGGGTTGGAGGGGTTTGTATATTGAAAGTATTTGAAGGAATGCATTTTTCTGTTTGTAGTAAGTTCACCCACAATTCTTCACTTTATTTTAATGTTTTTTTCCCAAACTACTTTACAGTATAAACTTCTCAAAGCCAGACACTTCATAATGATAATTATCTCAAGCAAAAAACTTGCCATTTTAATGTGCCCACATTGCCTCCGTTTCACAGCCCCTCTGTTGTGTCTTTGTACTAAAACAAAGTATATGTTTATATATTTTTGGTGGCACAGTGGGACATTGGTGGCACGGTGGACCAAGTGGTAAAACTGTCACCTCACAGCTAGAAGGTCCCAGTTCGAATCCCTCTGTGGGCGCTGGTGGCATGTCCTCCATCATGCCTTCAGTGCCTGCTCAGGGAAAAAAGGGGCCTTTCTGTGTGGAGTTTGCATGTTCTCCCTGTGTTCACCTGGGTATCCTCCATAAAAATACCCCCACTAAAAACATGCAAGAAGATCACCACCTGACCAATGGTGACGAATGAGAGTTGGGTCCCCGGGCGCCGCTGTCAGCTGGCAGTCCACCGCTCCTGGTCTGCCGCGGAGGAAGGACGGATCAAGGATGGGTCAAATGCGGAGAAGATCATTTCACGGAAGCATGGCGTGTGCATGTAGTGTGCTACTCACTATGTGTTGTGACAATAAAAGTACGTTTCTATACCTCTCCAACTTGTAGCTGTAAGCTAATTGTTAGCATTGGTAGCAGTTTTTGGTATGCTGTATATAAATAACTTTTCCTGACCTTGTGACTGCGCAGCGCTCAAGCTGAAACTTTAAGTAATCTCCACACTAAATTTTTATCACTTATATTGTCAAACCTTACTTCTGAATATGGACAACCTTCTGGCTAACAAACATCTGGAGTATTTCAAGTTGCTGTTATTCATTCTAAGCAAACGCTTGGTAGCAAGTGATCTTGCCAGGTATTTAATAAGATAAGGGGCTATATTAGAAATCTCTCCGTCATTCACTCATTGACTTGTCCTTATTAGATGCACAAGAGTTTGCTTTATAGTGAGCAGTAAAATGAGATTAAGGTCATCATCATTTAGCATCATTGCAGTACTAATGTGCTTGCCGTACAGTGTATTGTTGGATTTTTAGAAGGCACATAAAGTTCCTAAATTTTGCACTCAACTATACACTGCTATTGTTTTCTTAGTCTCTACTATCCTCTATGGAGATTTATGTTGTCCTACTATGAGAGCACAATGAGTTCATGTCCATCCACTTCCCTGTTTACTGCACTGCTCTTCTTCAGGAAAACTATGCAAAACTTCCTAAAGAGACTGGGCACTCTGCAAAAGCAAGTTGTCTTGGCTCCAGTTGACCATTGAAGTCTTTGAAGGTCAAACTTTCAGTCCATTTCTCAGTTGTTACATAGAGCTCTTAAAGGATTAGAGGGGAACAACTCCAACTCAGTGGTCTGCTGGGATTACTAAGATTTGTGAGTTTGTTGAAGATTTACTGTAATTTACATTTTGTATAGTTAAATGCGTTGCATATGCATATATGCATATATTAAACTTATCTCTTCCTGTAGACTGACCTTGTGATGCAGC
Source organism: Chaetodon trifascialis (assembly GCF_039877785.1). Lineage (NCBI taxonomy): Eukaryota > Metazoa > Chordata > Actinopteri > Chaetodontiformes > Chaetodontidae > Chaetodon > Chaetodon trifascialis. Next base: position 8,005,409 of record NC_092060.1, read on the forward strand.
TGGTTCACGAGATCACACCAGATCGCACAAGCCAGGAATCCATCTTGCCAGTCTTGAGGTTAGTAGCTCGTGGTCAAACTACAGTGGTTTGGACCAATCAGGAATCGGAACTGCTGGCAGCTACAAAAGAAAAAAAAAGTAACACATTAGTGTATTGCCAGATGGGCTGAAAGTGAAATATCCTATTTAGCTAAATGCATGTGGTGGCTGAAGGATGGATGGACGAGAATGAAAGAATACCTGAATGTCTAACAATAGATCCTTGCTTTCCACAGACTGAGGCTTCAGTAAACAGGCTTCAATCCCCCCTTGGCTTCCCGTGTAGACCATGTGTTTGATGGAGCTGGAAGCTCTGGCTCCATTGTCCTGCTGGTTTAAATAGAGAGAAAGTGTGTGTGCGTGTGCATGTGTGTGTTTGAGCCCCTCAGGACCAAATGAGAGTGGCTGCCACTGGAAGGCAGCCATAACTAGCACACAGGGGACACACACACACACACACACACACACACACACACACACACACACACACACACACACACACACACACACACACTCACTTCTTCCGTTTCTAACTCTGTCTATGTTTCTTTCCACTCAAACACACACTCATAATCCCTTGGTCCCTGTGCGTGTGTGTTTTGGGGTTTAATTACGTGATTTTTATGGCATAATCACTTGGCCCTAATAAAGCCAAGAGCGTCTTAGGGGAAATTTGCACACACACGCCTCCTCTTCTCTGTGAAACACACAAACACGCACACACAGCATGTTTAGATCTGCCCAGTTTAGTCCAGCGTTCTGAGCTTTGGAGCTGCCAGCCTCTCTCTCAGTAAGTGATGGGTTGAAATTACATATTGTTCTGTTTCAAAATACTGAAAAATCTCAGCATTTTGCTTTTATGAAAAGTTTTCATTTCCGTTCACAGTCTTGTTTCAGAATCTATTAGCTAGTATAGTATTCTCTTATACCACAATTGTATAATCTTTAGGGTGAATTTTGCCAGATTCCAATAGGTAATAAGAGTCCTGATGACTTATTGTCTGGCTGGTGGTCAAAATCAATGCAGCAGAGGCTGAGCTACCCTGACTTTCAAAGTGTGTTCAAACAATAAGAGAAGCAATTTCAGTCTAAACCGCATATGAATTCAATACAAAAAGTGGGCATGGATACATATGCATTCAGTCTATACATGTCATGCAAGGTGAAAATGTTTCACCTTAAGCAAAAGATTTGCTATATGAATCTACGAAAAAAAAAAGAAAAAGGCAGGAGTAAGAAAGAAGACTGGGAGGAAATCACAGAAAGCACTGGAGTTCCCAATAACTGGAGTTCGTGGTGAGTTCTGAGATCAGTCAGTCCATTCATCCTTTATGAGCTAGCTACAGCTAACACCTGTGCAGTCGATGCATTGACTGTTTAGGAGAGATGAGCACCCCAGCTTGACAGATTCAAAGTTAATTACTAACAGCAATGGACAAACGTTGATTAGTGGAGAGAGCTTGTGCAGAAAGATCTGCAAGAATAAGACAGGCCTAAAGATCCATCAAACGAATATGAAATACAAGGAGTGACTGCAAATACCACAATGCACAGGTCCGGTATCTGGTGAGACAGAAGAGGAGCCAGGCCCGGAAGCACCGTACAGAGCCCAGAGCCTCCAAGTGGTGCAAACAGTCCCTTCGACCAGGCAGTCTGAGAAGAGAAGGATCAGATGGCCCCAAGCCTCTAAAACAGCGGCAGTGTCAGACGTTTGATGAGGACGCAGACAAGGTGCTGGAAGCAACAGCCAAAGGGGAGGTTGAGAAGAGGCTTCAAACTATGACAACCATCATAGTGAGCATGGCCACAGAAAGGTTTGGAGTTGAGGGGGACAGGGGAGCCAAGCAGCCTTACACCAAGAACTAGATGGCAGCTAAAATCCACAACATCAGGAATGAACTGAAAACCTTGAAGTAGCAGCATAAGGTAGCCCGTGAAGCAGAACGGGCGCCACTGGCCGAGCTCCGTCTCATGCTCAGGAAGAGGCTCCTTATCCTGCACAGAGCGGAACATCACAGGAGACAGCGGAGGGAGAGGGCCAGGAAAGGGCTGCCTTCATCAACAATCCATTTGGCTTTGTTAAGGAGCTTCTCGGACAGAGACACAGTGGACGCCTGGCCTGTTCAAAGAAGGAAGTCGACCAACATCTCCACGACACCTTCAGTGACCCCACCCGAGACCAAGAGCTGGGACAGTGCAAGGCTGTGATAAGACCTTCAGAGGCTGCTGAGGTCTTCGATCTGAGGGAGCCACTCCTGAAAGAGGTAAAGGAAGGTCATCTGGAGAAGGGGAAAAAAAGCACAGCAGTGGCGATTTGCAGAGGGTGTGTGGATTCCTAAAGAGGAGAACTCCAAGATAGACAGTCAGTTCAGAAATATCTCGCTGCTCAGTGTTGAAGGAAACGACTGGCTGAGTTCTTCCTCAAGAATGGATATATTGACACCTCAGTGCAGAAAGGCGGCATCCCCGGGGTACCAGGGTGCCTGGAGCACACAGGCGTGGTAACACAGCTCCTTAGAGAGGCAAGGGAGAGCAAAGGGGACCTGGTGGTGCTGTGGCTAGACCACCAGGTCCCCTTAATCCTGGATTATTACGTATCAGGGATACAGCTTCCATCAACAACATGTGTGAGGAGCTTGGAGGATGGCTGAGGAGTGTCGACAAGACCGGCCTGCCAGGAAAATTCAAGGCGTGGGTTTATCAGCACGGTGTAGGAGAACTGACCTGCAACTGACCCTCTTTCCCCCTTTTTGCATTCCTTCAGGAGAAATGGAGTTGTAAAACAGCCTAACTTTTGGATAACCATCACACCAGGATAACGAAATCTCTAGGTTTGCTTTAACTTGGATGTTTTTACATTACTAAGCCCATAATCTGTATGATATCAATACTTTTCCCGTGTTTCTGGCTTATAAGATGACAAAACTGTGATGTATATTAGTATATACATGTATATTAGGATGAGTATTAGAAATTGTAATCATGATTATTGTTGAATGTTGTCATCTATTTACAAGAATTGTCTAATGCATGTTGTGAACAATGTTGAAATGCCATTGAAAATTGATCATTTAAAATATATCTGATTGACCATAGTGAGAAGCAGATGAGCCTCTTGTACGTATCATTAGTTAATTCTCGCTCTATAAGGTGAAATCACTTCGCTCGCCTGCGAACCATCCCACAGACGTGACAGCCTATTGATCATTAGACATGCCCTGGAGCGAGTATACTGTCTGTAGCGTGCGGCAGACGCTCAGTTACCATTCATTATTTATTATTCATTAATGTGTTTAATAAATAAGACTTTTCATTGAAGTCGTGGTCAGACTGTAACAATTTGGTCCTTTAAAGTAATCTCATGCTCCTTATTGCACTCGCGTGTTCTTTATTGCACATGCCTGTTCTGGAACAAAGGTCCTTCATAGCCTAGAGTTGTAAGATAACATGACTGGTGAGAGCCTGTTTTGATAACAGAAGGCCAGATGACACTTTTGTCTCTTCTCAAAACAGATACTTTTGTCTCCTCTCTTTGTTTATGACACTCATTACATCAGTTTCACGCCTAATGACAACACATACACATACACATACACATACACATACACATACACATACACACATACAGGTTGTTTATCACATGTCTAGGACAAAGATATGGTATGTTTAAGGCTTGGGGAACAGCCAATTACATTCTGTAACATATGTCTGTTTATGTACAGTATGGGGTTTGGTCAAACCCAAGAAGATAAATGTGAACTTTTATCGGTGCTCATTCTGGCGGAGATCCTGCGGGAGCTCTGTCAGTCTGAGATCAGCGCTGCATTGCTTTATATGTGACCTCAATAAATGCTTTGACTGTGAACTGAAGATTTCTCCGGACCGTTCTTGGGCTTCCAACAAAAGAACAGAGCTAACAAAACAATCCCTGTTTCGAGAATTTATGCTTCAGATTATCAGACTGGTCTACTGTTGGCTCATTCGTTATCATTACATCAGCAATACAAGAAATAATAAATTAAAAAAAAAAAAAAAAAAGCAGAGATCCAATAGAGCAGTGGGAATGAGGCAGCGAGGCCTGGACCAGATGGGAGCAAGTTGTGGAGAGGAAGATCTCGTGGACTGACCTTTGGCAGGCAGAGCCACATTGCATCAAGTTCTTGGTCCAGGCAGTCTATAATGTCCTTCCCAGCCCATCCAACCTGCACTGCTGGGATTTGGTCGAAAAACACCTCGAGGGCCCCCCGTGCCAGGGAAAGGGGACTCTCAAGCACATAATGAGTTGCTGCCCAAAAACTCTCAGGGAATGCCAATACAGATGGCGGCACGATCAGGTGCTCAAGACCATCACAGAGGGCATCGTGAGTGCCATTGCTAGCTGTCGGAGGTCTAAGCCCATGAAGAAAACCATCAACTTCATCAGAGCCGGGGAGGAGCCAAGAACAACTTCCAGAGCAACACCAGGGTTGCTCCACACTGCACAAGACTGGCAGCTCTCAGTGGATTTGGGCAGCCAACTTAAGTTCCCCCAGCATGTCGTTGAGACCGCCGTCAGACCTGACATCGTTCTGGTGTCAGAGGCAATGAAGAACATTGTCATGCATGAGCTCACTGTGCCATGGGAAGAACGCATGGAGGAGGCATTTGTGTACAAGAGGGAGAAATATGACAACCTAGTCAACGACCACCAAAGACGAGGCTGGAAGGCAAGGTGCTTGCCTGTGGAGGTCGGGTGCAGAGGTTTTGCAGAACAGTCCCTCTGCAGGGCTTACACTGCACTCGGGATCACAGGTGAGAGGAGGAGGATGGCCATCTATAACAGCACAGAGGCAGCAGAGAAGGCCTCTAGGTGGCTCTGGATAAAGAGAGGAGATCCGTGGTCGAGTGCTGCTGGGGCACAAGCTGAGGCCTGATCAACCTCCGCTGGGTCGCCTGAGTGAGGGTGTCTGATGCTTGAAAGACCCGAAAGACCCTATGATCTCAGGTAGCATCACTGACAATGTGCCCTAGCTATGCATCAGAAGATGTTTCACTACAACATCATGATGAGTCAACTAATCTTCAGATCAGTGATGAACCCCTTTAAGGTGATTGTGTCATCACACACGTAAAACATTCCTGGAAAAGGAACAGCTGTTTGGAACATTCCACAGGTAAACAGGTTCATTGATAACAGGTGATAGTATCATGATTGGGTATTAATCCTTCAAAGACTCAGACATTCACAAGCAAGGATGGAGCAAGGTCCACCCCTTTGTGAAACACAGTGTCCCAACTTTTTAGGAATCAGGGTTGTAGTTTATACAATGTTTCATCTGATGTTCAAAACATTTCTGAAACTCATTTTGGTCGGCAGTGTTTACAAAAAATATCAATACTCGCATTGAAATTAGTCTCGGTTCTAATCCTGTGAGAAAGACAAAATTGGACCATAGCCATGATAGACTTCAAGGTCTAATCCATCCTTGCACTAGAGCACTCTGTTGATGACATATCGTCCAGGGCTGTTATTGATGGGTTGATGATTGATACCTGTCTGAGGCAAACAAGCTACATGTACTCAGCTTGAATCTTTGCCGGAAAATAGACAGAGCCCCTGTTTGTGAGCCAAGATTATATCTTATCTGAGACGGTATGATAGTGTGGGATGGATGTGTGGGCTATGTCACACAGTGTGTGTGTGTGTGTGTGTGTGTGTGTGTGTGTGTGTGTGTGTGTGTGTGTGTGTGTGTGTGTGTGTGTGTGTGTGTGTGTGTGTGTGTGTGTGTGTGTGTGTGTGTGTGTTAACACCACACTGGTTTTGAAGTTTCTTGGTTGTGATTTCCAAACTTCCAGAGCTTTTCCCCCGACATGAGCAATCCAAAGAGAAGCTCTTTGAAACCTCTTTGAGAAAGAAGCAAAGTCTTTAGAAATGTCTTCAGGGAATGATTGTGAACTGTGTGGTTGTGTGTGCTAGTGTGTGAGAGAGACACAGAGAGAAGGAAATAAAGTCAGAAGTCTCTCTTGATATCAAACACTTTTCTGAGTGGCATTAGTTCACAGAGCTGTGACAATGGGTTCATTTGATAAGGATACCTGTTGACAGCAGATCCACAGCTGGTCGACATTCGCTTCTATATTTTTCAATGTGTGTGTATCAGCATGCCAAAGAGCAGAAGAAGAGGGTCTGGTCTGCTTTGTGCACGAAGATAATCAGATGAAAAGAGGTTCAACGGTCTCTGAAGACCAAGGTGAAGATTTGATTCAGAACTAAAAAAAGCAAAACGTTTTGGTCTTGCAACCTTCATCAAACACGGTTACATCAGATACATTTGATGAAGGTCCTCTGTTGAGTCTCTGAGGCTGCGTCTCTACAAAATGTTGTTATGAGAACATTTTTTGGTTTGGTTGTGCAGAGAGAATCTCAGCTCTTTGCTCATGGTGCAGTTTGTTCCCTCCAGCCCCCCTCAAACCGCTCTGCGCTCACCTCAGATTTCATAGCGAAAACAGCTTTCACCCACAGACTGAACAAAGAATGTATAAAAAATGAATGAATAAGAAATGAATGAATAACTAAATTATCACCCTATAACCCACCCAGGTCCAGCTGGGGAAAAAAAATTCCTCACATGATCAGCAACAGGACCAAACAGTTTTTGTGTGAGCGGTACAGGAGCGAAACTGGTGCAGGATGGAGCTTGAGAGAAGGCGATGGTCCAACTTCTCCAAAAACCCACTCTGTGCTCCATCCAAAGGCCCTCCACTCCCCACTCATTCACACTTTGACTGCTCATAGGCAAGGTTTCAGAAAAAAGACAAGGATTATGGGAAGACAAGATTAGAAACAGGCAGCAGTTTGACATCAAGTTGCAGTCAAAGAGCTGTCCAATGGTGGTGGGTGGGACATGGACGTAATTTCCACTGTGCGTGGGGAACATGTCGCCAACAGCTGTCAAATCACAATGTGCATGAATATGCACTCTGACAATGTAACGTTTTTTAACAGATCTTTTGACTGCAGCCATGTGGCAAACTGGATCACGGAGCTCAGACTCAGTATCCAGATGTGGTGACCACCTCAAACTGCACATCAAACACCAGCTGATTTGGCAGAAAGTCTGTGTACTTCTAATATGAGTCAGGGTGACCAATTCAGGACTAAAATCTGTCCCAATACAGCTCTGAAAACACAGCTTTGTCTTCAACTGCTATTCACTTTGGAGACTTTTGTCCCCCTTGGTTTGCCTTTCAGGCTTCAGACAGGCTGTGAAGGAAAACCCACATATGATCACATACGATACACACAAAACCTCAAACAGCCATTATTTTCTATCAAGGCCCACACACTATCAGTATCTTGATGCATATGCGTCTAGAAGCATTGTGGGTTGACGTGTGTCAGTGTATCAGTATTTGAAACCAACTAATCTCTGAGCATCCGTATGCATCACCTCTTTAGAAAAAACTCGACCATTTTGCACAACCCGTGGAGATGGTCCCTTACTTCAGCTTATTAGTTTCCGTCCACTAACTCCACAAAGGTTCCAGTATGAGACTTATTCATGAGGTACCTGCAGAGGAGCAGCAAGGCTTCCCTGTGCAGTACACAATAAACCTCTCTGAACGTCTGAATATTTAACTTGAAGGGAAACTTTTTCAACCTGGACAGTATTTTCCAATGTTTTTGTGTCCAACTGACTAATGGGAACAACAGTTCCTTTAAAACTGGTTCAGTACTGAGTGAGAGCACTGCGGCTAGGAACCATGAAACAGACTGCAATGTAATCCTCCTGAGCGACGGTGCCTGTCAATTGCTTGTTATGCCATTGACAGGCTCAGTGTCTGACAGCATTATAGAGAGGCCCTACAGAGTTAATAAAATGTTTTTCTTTAACTTTCGCTTGATCTAATCTGTTTGTATTGTCGCGTTCTGAAGTCTTGCGAGAGGTGACTTGTAGGAGTGAGGAGGGCCGGGAGAGTTTGTTGTGCTGGGGTACAGAAAGAGTAGTTTAGCATTATCTGAAAGATTCAGCATCATGGCTGACCATTTAGCTGATTTCAACAAACAAGCAAGATAACTTGTGTGAACTGTGGTAACTTTTTGCTGTTCCAACAGTCACCGCCAACTCTGGTGTGTTTGCAATAAACCCCTGTTTCTACGAGTTAGATGTGAAAACGCTGGGAGAAGAGCGAGAGGGAGGGCACACATGAGAGAAGCAGCAGGGGAAAATGAAGTGAATGATCACTCAGTTAAAAAGCAAAGCTGTCTCTCACTTGGTGTGAGATTTTGGATGGATTCTTTGAGAGATTATGGCTGTCTTTCTTCAGGGCTGCTCTGAAGTAGGGGCATTTTGACGTACTACTGAGTGTATGTATTAATCACAATAAGCGTGTGTGTTCCGCACACACAGCTGTTGTTTAAAGTTGTCAGCCTTCTTACTTTCTAGACATATCTCATTATGTTCTAAATACTTAAAAAAAAAGTTTGTCCATTTTCCCCTCATTATTTTCCTACTTTCCATAATGTTGTCAGATACAGATAGAATAACAATGTGAGTCTGTTAGTGGCTAAAATTTGCACTTTCACTGGACGTACAATGATGGTGAATTACATTGCTGCCCACGTTCTAACTTCCAGCTTCAGTGATCTCAGTCAATACTTCAAACATGGTCCAGGTGTCCTTTTATTTTATTTATTTATATATTTATTTTTTGTTTTTGATAAATCTGCATCATGTACAGGCTGCTGCTTTGGCTAGAGCCAATATCTGTTTGCAGTGTACAGATAACAAGCAGCTGGATTACTTGGAGGAAAATGACATGAAGAATCTTGTTTTGTTCATTTCTGTATGGATTAATTAACTGTTTTGATTAATCATACAGCATTCTGTTGAACCCTGAAATTCTGTCTATGTTTTAGGTCTTTCGACCACCAAAAAATTTGACTCATGCCAAGGCAAAGAGGACAAACACAAGAAGGCTGTTTCACGGTGTTATATAAGATTAGAATGAAAAGCCAAGAACAGAACTCACTCCCGCAGGAGGAGAAAACTAATTGAGCACAACACAACATATAGTGTCCCACAAACTAATAGTCCAAAACCAAGGAGGCAGACACGCAGGAGTCTAAGTTCACTAATATCAGTCTTAGTCTTAAACAGCAGCAGCAGCAGCATCATCCCACCAGATCCAGTAAAACAGGGTCCAAAGTGTACATATGGGTGGCAAAACGATCTGGCAACCTCCACAGAAAACACTGCAAAACAATGCAAAAAACCATGAACCATCATCACATATATTAACAAAAAGTTCACGATTCTTATAATTGTCCCCTAATGTGTGTAAAGCACAGACTGTGTATCTGACAATGAGCAATTCTCAAGCCTTTATCTACTTTCACTGTCTTATTCAAACTTGGCTGTTTGTCACCGTGGGCCAGTGTGTGCATGTTTTTGTGCAGGTTGTCTGGTGTTTCTACCTCACTTTCTTTCTTGGTGCACTTTAAATACTTCAAACGGGGCTCCTGAGTTCAAGCATTCAGCCCTGATTGTGACCTTTGACCTCCCTGAATTTAAGATCATATTTTATTGTATATTTTTCTTTTTATATGCGATAAACTCACACATCATCATTCTCAAACATAACTGAATGTCCTCTGGACCCTTCCAAATGTTTAAAAACAGATTTCCAGAGAATGCACAGCATCAGTCAGAGCAAAACTTTCTTTCCTTCATTTCCAGAAACTTCTCGATATATTTTTTTTTTTCCTCTGACGACACTTATAATTCTGTCTGGTGTCCCCGTTTTGCCCCTGTCTTCAGTTCATGCCAGGCTGAAACTTTATTTTTTATACGATTCTCATTTCAGCTCAGTCCCAGTGATGAACCCGGTGCTGACAGAAGCTGTGAGGACAGGCTGTGACAGAGCAGAGATGGAATAAAGACTAAGGCATCCTAGTGCTAAATGAACAAGGCTGGGCTGGAAATGAAACACACTGACTGTCCCCTCTCTGTCACGAGTTATGTTTCCATCCAGCTGTCAGGGGAATATTCAGCAAACTCTTGAAATGCCACCAAGAATAAAAGGAGAATGACGTGAATGTGTTCCCCACAGCTGAAGTAAATAGAAAGGTTTCCATACTGCGCAGTGGAGCTGCATCAGAAAAAGGATTTGACTTGCATTATGTAATTTGTTATTGTTGTTAAATGTCAGCGATTGCTGGCTAAATTTTATACTAAAGGTGAAAACAACGAAATGCACTTTGTAATACTTTAATACACCAGCTAATGGTTCTAAAATGGAGATTTATGCAGGCGGAGGGGGAGTGGGTTTGACATTTTTGGAAGCTGGACAGACATTTAAGAGGAACTCTAAAAATGTGTCCATCACTGTTTACAGCAGAACTAATTTAATGATAGAAAATAAACACATATTCACCTCACACTGTCTTTTATCATCAGTAGAAAATGAATGACATTTTCTGTTTTCACTGTCCAGTTCAGTGAGGGTTTGTTTACTGGTGAACAACTGGTTTGAATGCAGAAGTCCCTGAAACTAAATGGCAAAATTAACCATGCATTAAAGTAACTCTTGACCTTACAAATAGTAGTTTAACTAAGTAACCCCAGTTTCAGGTTCACTCAGTAGCTTATGGGCATCACTGACACCCTGAAATGAGTCTCAATGTCATCAGATAGGATCCATAGGTCCAACAAAATCTGAAAAGTGCCTCAGAGGAGTGTCTAAGGACGGCAGCAGGAAGACATCCACCTCAGCCCGAAAAAGACTCTTATGCTCTGTGGGCCCAAAGAGGCGGAGCGCAGGGTAGCCTGGAATTTATACTGGAATGAAGTTGCCATCGTCTCTGTGTACAGTATCCAGTTTTCTTAGAAGTCCTGAAGTGATAAGGATCAAATCATGTCAACAGATCCATCTTCAGAAAAACCCATTTGTTGATGAAGACAGTGTGATGTGGCTGAAAGCCCTGGAAAAAGCCAGTAAATAACCTCTGTGTTGGCCAGTGCTTTATGAAAACTACCATAACAATGTCAACTCACGGCCCATTTAGCAGCTGTTCTGGAGCTTTCAGTCACATTTTGTGATCCTCATCGGCCAGTTGGCAGGGAATTGTAGAGTTTGAACTTCTGTTTGTTTTTGTTGAACTTTACTGACTGATTGTTTATTGATTGTCACAGTGGATGAATTTTCCAGTGCAGTAGTTTTAGTTAACTCAACCACACCTTAAAGAAGTCCGGTGGAGTTTGTTGTTCTCTTCACTGTTACTCACCCAAACACTTTCTGTAAATCCTTGAGGTCTAACAAAGGTACTGCATGCTTTTCCTGCTTCATAAAACATTTGCAAAGCTGTTTTGTTCTTCTTCTTCTTTTTTTAAATCTCCTTTGGAAAGGAATAACACCCTGCTTCATTGTTGCAGCATGAGGACTTGTTGGTTTTGAAGGATACCTGTAAAAATATTATTGGCTTACAGATGCTGATAACTTACATCTAATGTTGCTCATAAGAACATGTTCAATCTAAGCTCTTTGCATGTGAATTAGCCCGTACACAAGAAGCAGTACTGATCAGTTCAGAATCAACGTGCATTCAAACATCTGTCAAAACAGTGGGCAGAACTGAACAGACCATGTTTCATTTGATTAAAATGCCCCTTCGAGTGTAAGCCTCAGCTCACCAGGCTGTTGCTCTGTATTCAGCTTATTTACATACAATTTCTTGCATGAAAATCAAGTTACTTTTTTCTGCCTCTCCCCTCTTTCATCTTTTTGCCTCCTCAGTCTGCAGCTAACAATTAGAGGAAGCACAGACGCAGACTTGATGGCAGCAACTTCAAAAAGAACTTTCTAGCTGTGTCACACGAATATAAAAGCAAAGACAACTTCCAGAGTCATCCGCAGCTCTTACCTGCTGCAGTTTTTGACAACAGGGACTAAATATCTTTCTGATAACTATTCAAAGCTGTTCCTAACGATGTTTTACCATGCCATTATACCTTACTGTCAAACAGTGTTTACAGCACTTTGACGTTGAACCTGATCTCTTGCATATTGCCATCAGTCAAATGTCGCTCTCCTGCCTTTCCTGTCTCTCATTTTCTTGACTAAAAAACAAACGTCAGACTGTTTGTGTGTGTGTGTGTGTGGGGGGGGGGGGGTTGTGTATGGACAGAATAATTATTAAGAGTGCCAGCAGTCCTTTAGTAAGACCAATTTTAACTAGGACCTCCCTTCAACCCTTTTTATTTATCCTACCTCGGTCTCTCTGTCTATTCATTTGGAATCTAAAGCCTCCTTGGAAACAAACAAACGGGGAGAGTGCTTTTAATCACACACACACACACACACACACACTTGAGGGCCTGGCAACATTGATTTGCTCTGTTGCTTTGGTCCTGTTTGCAATTCAGCACCTTGATTTGTGCTTGTGGGGACACTAAGTCAGAGGAGATGTTAATTTGATTTAGCCACTGGCTTTTGTTGCAACAGGGGAATGCCACCGGAAGCGAGGCAGCATCCGTCTTTATCTTAACAGCAAATTAGATATCCAGCTGATATTATGGCTGTTGTTGACATTCTGTGTCTCTTTGCCTCAGTCGCTCTCACGCTCTCTCCAGCTCTCACGAAGACATAAGACTGTCTTTATTTCTCTTGAGTAATTTTGTCCCCCAGCCTTTTATTTATTTCTTGCCCTGTTTTTCTGTTCTCTTTGACTCGGAGAAACTTTTCAAAGCTGTTGGCTCGGTGACCCACAAACACACACGCACACACACTCACACACACACACACACACACACACACACACACACACACACACACACACACACACACACAGAGATGTGCTCGGAATAAGCATTTCTACTTCCTCCTGATCCATCACATCAGATCAATACATAGAGAACATAGCAGGTCCTACAGCTTAGGGCACCGTACTCTTTTATTAACAGTTGTCACTTAACCTGCAACTCTCTCTCTCTCTCTCTCTCTCTCTCTCTCTCTCTCTCACACACACACACACACACACACACACACACACACAATAGAGAGGACTAATGAAATGCACATTGTGGCTTCATTCTGTCATTTCAGAGCGCTGGTGTCTGGTGGCTCGGTGGACTGGGACAGATGCCTCATGGTGGTAACAGCGTTGGCTCCGGTCCAGCTCATTCTCTCAGCCTTTACTCTCATGACTCATCTCTCTGCTTCGTATGGGGCATCTGCAGGTTTCAGTGTGCACAATGATTAAGTTTGTGAAAAGACTTTTCAGATTTGACTGCTTAATTTAATTCATTTACAAACAACAGATTTAAAATGTTCTATTGGACATTGCAAAGCTATTAAATTGCCAATTCTAGCAAAATGAAACAGGAAATGAATTGTTTAGGGGCATGAAATCTAACTGCATGTTTAGAGGTGGGTGGAATAAAAAACAAAAAAAGATATATGACTGTTCTTAGCTGAAAAATCTTGTATTTCCGGTATGCCAACACAACCATCCCAAGCATTTAGCCTGTTTTTTAGCTTTCCTACCACAGTGTCTTTTATGTATACTGTGTGGTGACCATTGCTGTTGTCTGTTCAGCAGTGTTCTTATAATTCACCTCACTGTCTGGTTGACAGGTTAGCCATCAGGGCCTCCTGGTAACATCTGAATCTGGTGTTCCCAACCTTTAAAATCGAGGCTCAGTTAGTCTCTCTCTGTCCCTGCAGGCAGCCCCTCTGGTTATGTGGCACCGTTAGTTCCTCCTCAGTTCCTTTTTCTTTGTTTCATGCATTTTACAACATTCACACACTATTCTCAAGCCCACATGCACACCTTATGACTCTAATGCATGTACTTTGATTTTTTGTTTTGACTAGAATTCAGTTACTTTTGTCAAATGCATTTCTTTATCTCATCTTTGAAATGGCGTGTCTCCCACTTTGTCATGGCCTTAAGGTTGTGAGCTACAACTACATGCAATGGTCACAAATCATGTGCTAACTGGCTTAGAAAAGATTTCATAAACAGTATTTTTTCATTAGATGAGAAATCATTCTTCATTTTAAGTCAAAGCTGCTCCAGTATTTTTATATTGACAATGAATCAAATGGCTACACATAATATATAAATGCTATTTGTAATGACAAAGCCACAGAGAATTTTCACCTCTGCAGCTTCCCTCCGCTCTATGAAGTTTTTTTATCATCTTTCAGCTCATTTTGGTTTTTAAGGCATGCAATTGTACTGTTTTGGTTCACTCACAGCTCTCATCAGCCTCGTTTCCAGACACCACCAGCTGTTTTCAGGGGAATGGCTCTAATAAATCAACAGCTCAGACCAAAGTTTGCATATTTCCTCAGGAGTTGAGAGACCAAAACAGAGCTAAAAATTGAGGGAATAGGGGAATTTAATTGGCCAGGTCGCCACCAACACAGCTCCAAATGAATGCTGTTTGTCCATGTCTGCTGGATGTTTAAATAGGCAACTGTTAGCTAACGTACTAGCTATATGAACTTAAAACTAATGAGTCAGTGTCTTGTTAACATCTTGACTCTGCTGCCCCCCAGAGGCCAAAAGGTGTTACTGGAGGACACTTGAATATGACTGTAATGCTACTGATTCAATTCCATCTGGAAGCCCTTGATATACGGCACACACGTTCTTATTCCCATGTTTATTCTGTATCATCACTGCAGAGGGAAACACTGTTTTGGAACGGCTAAACCCTTTGGGTGCGCCAGACTGGAGAATAGCCACAGAACCTCTGTGCTTATGTGCGCTTTGAAAGTGTCATTATAATTAATCAGTTGACTGTAAATGAGCAGCTGTGTTGGCAAATAATATATTTATTGCAGTTCACACAGCCCCATGTAAAATCAAAGATGAATTAAAACTTCATCTATGTCAGTCCACTGTATCCTGACTATGTTTTTGATTCCATCCATCCGACTATCCCTTTCAGGGTTGTGGGGGGGGCTGGAGCCTATCCCAGCTGTCAACGGGCGAGACCGGTCGCCAGTCGACCGCAGGGCAACATATATAGACATACAAACATTCACGCTCACACTCACACCTAAGGGCAATTTAGAGTCACCAATTAACCTAGCCCTGCCCGACCCGGGGATTGAACCGGCGACCTTTTCGCTGTGGGGCATGCACACTACCTGCTGCTCCACCATGCCGCCCCATTTTTGATTCCATTTTCTTTTTATTTGCCTATTACGTATGAATGTGTACAGTTGCTAAATAATTATTACTAATTATTGTTTGGATTGTGATGATAAAACTAAAATCATGGATTATAACAGACGGAAAACACTGGTGACAGTAGGGTCTTCAACATGTCCAGAACTTGTTCATTCAGATCCCTGCCTGACAATCCAGGCCATTCTGCAGGTTTGACAAAAACAGAGCCCTCTGTCTCTGTGATTAGAGTTCTTATCATTCATTTATTTCAGACAGAGACTCTCCAGGATCAATAACCCATTCAGTGCATATTGGTTGATAGGCTTAATGGTTTCTCTTAGATACGAATCATTAACAATGCAAAAAATAAATAAATAAATAAAAAACATTCTATCTATTTTAATGTGATGAAGGCCCAGAATCAAGTAAATCTGAGTCTGTATTGGGCTGTATTAAGGACAGATTCTTACCAAACCCATCAAACTTTTAGGAGGTTTGAGGTTGTGCCTTTTTGCTTTACTGAGTCCTTATTACCATGCAAAGGCACCAGCTCAGGTATGTCTCTTCCATCTGCAGCACCTCATTCAATTTGAGTGCAGTGATTAAATCTCACACAACCAGCACCAGGCTTTTTTCGAAATAAGTAGGGACATCTGTGCTTTTGTGCACATCAAGCTGCTGGCTATTACTCAGTATTCCAAACAACTTCCAGGTCTTAGAGGTCATATCATCACAATGATATTCTGAGGAAACAATGGTCACATTGGTTGATATGGCTCCATTTTGTTTTTCCCTGCATCCCTTAACTTCCCTTAGGATGGTACATTCCAAAGGTCGTACCAGAAACACTCTTTGTAATTGCCAGAGGAAGATTTAGGCCTTTGGCTAAACGACATGATGGGCTTGAGGATTATCATGGCTGTTAGTGTTTTGATAAACAGACATTTCCGGCTGAATGTTTGCAGCTTCCCACCTCTCACCTCTAAGACCACAATTTTGTTGAATGGAGTGTGTGAGCACTGCTACTGGGATCGATCCCAACTCTCTGCATTGGTGAGCGATTGCCATCCAGATGCCTCAAAGCTGTAATATTTTTAACTTAACCCGTTAACCTGCCCTAGAGGTGAAAATGCAATTGATCCGTCTGAACTGACACAGTATCGATGTGATGAAACAATCAATGAATATCTGCTGTTAAACAATTCAGTTGACCCCATGCAGATATTCAACTTCTTGGTTTTGGGAATAAAACTCTTTGTTAGCACTTTTTCCATTTAAACGTTCACTTGTCCTGACATTGACAGGCAGTGTCACACTGAGACAGTCTTACAGACAGACTGTGCTTTCATTCATACAGTTAAAAAAAACCTGCTCCCTCTTGCTAATATTACTTGGTCTGGACCTGCTAAGTTTAGCTGATTCCAGGTTATATGGACTTTATTTTATATCATGCATCAGACAATGCTTCATCATGTTGCATGAAATTATCTTTTATCTATGATAACATTTTACTGTATGACCATGGCCTTTTTTTAGGCATAAGCAAGGTGGAGGGGTGCCAGAGGTCGGGAGAACCCTTTTGTAATTTATGTCAGATCTGGCTGATCAACTTTTAAAAGATGACTAATGTCTAATTCACATATGGCTTAAAAAAAATAAAAAAAATACACACTCCTGATACGAACAATAGACTACAGACAGGCTCTAGTAAAGCAACTAGATTTGACCAACAGCCACAAATAAAGATATATATATATGTATATATGTATATATATATATATATATATATATAGAGAGAGAGAGAGAGAGAGAGAGAGAGAGAGAGAGAGAGAGAGAGAGCGAGGCCTAATTAGCCTATATTTTCATTTGGTTACGAAATTGATGTTATTTTTATTAGCCTTTACCAGTGCTATCAGTGATACTTGACTAGAAAATGCTCTCAGATCTCCTCCAATTCACTGAGGATGTAATTACACCAATTTTCTTTTTCTTTTTTTGACTGAGAAGTTTTGGTTACACACAGGGCTGCCGACTCTGAGACTCACGCAATTGATAGTCTACTTTTCACACGCTCTCATGCCACGCATCGTTTTTTTTTTCATGCAGTGAAAAACAGATTTCTAACTGTAGAGGGAGACACACTGCTGCTGCCAGACGACGTGTGGTGTGAGAGCTGGCAGCCCTGATTTTACCTTCTCAGATTAAATTAATTCATTAATATTCTGCAGGCTTTGTGCACAGCTGGCTCAACTCCAATCATGTGGTACTCACTAAGTGGATCATTAGTCAGTAGATTTATCAATAGATTGCCTACAATAGAAGTATTGGCTCTAATTCCAGATGTTTGCTCCTGGAATGGCAGTTGTCAGAAACGCCTCACTGCTCTGTAAACACTGTCTACATAGCGTTGATAGTGACTGACCCTCTGAGCCAGAAAATATATCATTAATTGAAACTGGCCACTGGTTTTATGTAACAGTGGGTAGTGTTGAACAACGGGGGCAGAGCAGTGGTTTAATGTCCATTTCAGTGCCATTTTGCATGTGAATGCACCTCTAAACTTTATTATGATTTAAAGTCTGTCAGATCCACACTGACAAAGACTGTTGTCTGTCCAGGAGTCAAAGACACTTAAATAACCAGGTTATCGGAATTTCCCCTCGAGGGACGAATTAAAGGAATGTTGAATATCTTGTCCTGTTCTGCATTTACAATTAGGAATTGACAGATGATGCTGATCACATGGAACAGTCCTGATGTTGAGTGAATAAAGCTAAATTTAAAATAATTAAATATTATTTTTAATGCAATGATATTAGAATGCAAAGGTCTGTAGGCATCTGTATCCATAATCCTGTTATAGTGACATTATTTAACATTATGACACTTTCATCCAGCAACTTAAATTTTGTCCTCTGTATACACCAACACTAGCAGCCCTGTCTCTTAGAAATGTTTACATAATACTAATTTGGTGTTCCAATTAGGTTGTGATGCTAATTTTGACTGCAGTTTAGATTAATATCTTTTTTTTTTTAAGTGATGGAACGGTGAATGGAAGACATATAAAGATCTTGATAAAGGGGCAGCTGTGGCTCAGAAGGGAGGGCAGGTTTCTCTCTGCAGGACCTGGTGGTCCCCAGCTCCTCCTGTCCTGTCCAGCACCTCACATGCACCTTGCAGGGTAGCTCACTGCCATCAGTGTGTGTGAATGGGCAAATGAGAGGCAAATCATTCCATGCCTTCTGGTATAAATGCAATATATATCCCCAAATATGCCATGGTTCAGAAATACACAGACACACCCACACAGAGAGCTTCAGAGACGACAGATAGATGTTTGATTATGACGACACCCAATAATGTACCAGTCAAAGGTAGTTTAAGTTTGCTGTGTTCTGCAAACACAGACTCTCCAAAAAGATCTCAAAAGCCTGACTATTAATCTAAGTGTGTGTGTGTGTGTGTGTGTGTGTGTGTGTGTGTGTGTGTGTGTGTGTGTGTGTGTGTGTGTGTGTGTGTGAGAGAGAGAGAGAGAGAGAAAGAGAGAGAGAGAGAGAGAGAGAGAGAGAGAGAGAGAGAGAGAGAGAGATTGTGTGTTTAGTTAAGTGGTGCTATCAGTCTTCATTCAGCTCTTTGAGGGGAGGGAGTGAGACTACCTCTTTATCAGCACCACACATGTCCATCTGTCGATGTCATAGAGTGAGAGAGAGACACGCAGAGGGAGAGAAAGAGTGTGTGGTTGCATTTGAGTGAAAATGTGTGTGTGCATGTGTGTTAGAGTTTAGTTAAGGCTAAAGGAGTGCCAAATTAATTGGCCTTGGAGAGGCAGGGGATGTGACAGGAGGAACGTGTGTGTGTGTGTGTGTGTGTGTGTGTGTGTGTGTGTGTGTGTGTGTGTGTGTGTGTGTGTGTGTGTGTGTGTGTGTGTCTGTACTTGATGAGAGGACTTTGTGGGAAGACCCACAAAGAAGACCAATGAGGACCCCACTTACACCCCTGCATCCTACTAATTCATCTCTATTGCGTGCCAGTTTCCTGTCTGTCAGGGGCGATTAAGCTTTAATATTTTGCTCCTGTTTCATCACTTTCATCTGCATGTTTTCCAGATGATACAGGCAGCAAAAAAAATAAACAAACAAACAAAACAAAGTGTACCTCCAGCAGAATTACAAAGTTAATGACTAGATGGGAATATGGTGCAGCATTTACCAGCTATAAGGGATTGTTATAAGGAGTTGGTGGAGACCAAAACAAAACTAAAAGGACAGTGAATATTGGACTTACATTTACCAGGTAACCAGAGATACAAGATCAAATACAGTAAATACTAATGTTGCTCAGTACGTGCTGGATGTTTAAATAGGCAATTGTTTGCAGTGTTATATGTTTACAGCTCCTTTCCAGGAGCCTCGACGCCAGTGCTAAAAAACGGAGGAAGTAAAAGTAAAAAGACGAAACCAGAAGTTAACTAGAAATATATATATACACACACAAGTTGTAAAAATGCAAATCCCTCCAGTGGTACAAAAGTATGTAAGGTAGTCTGATGTAGCCTGTCACAACTACAGTATGATTATATACTGTAACCATATTGCACTAGTGTGAACAATCAACACAGAAAGTGCTGGTATTATAGAAAATAACATATATTTCCTATCCTATATGGATTGGGGGATACAGTAACATGTGGCATACACCACTCTGTCCACAAACTGAGTCAGTCAAAATGCAGAAAAGGCAGAAAGGCAAATTTTAGACAACAGGCCTGTTGCGAAGGGATTAGTCTTCCAGAGGGAGGCTGGCTAAAGTAATAATTACCACAGCAGTCTATAATTTTAGGCTAAGTCCACCATCAGTAATTCTTACATTGTGTGTGTAGTAACAGGTCTGGCCTGTTTTACCTCTTGTAAAATTATGATCAAACTGACATCCCTGAGATCCAGTCATGTAAAAATCTATGTGTGACTGGCCACTCTCAGTTTAGGGACACATTTTTATCATGGGATATAAAAGCTTCATCAAACTGAAAGCAACCTACTTGGTGTTTTTCATCTACTGATCAATTTTTCTTGATTTTTTTTATTCATTTATTTTTATTTTTTTGTTTCGGGGATAAAATAAATATTATGCCATTCAAAGACTGTGGTGAATTGCATTTGATCCACATGGCTGTTTTCACCCCAGAATGATTCCCCCCATTGTTTTCTGAGCAGGCCATCTCTCATCATTATTTTATTAGGGGACTCTAAAATGAAAGGCAGAGACAGCAGATATTCCGCAGCCTCTGGTGCTGTGATCTTTCTGTCCAAATGGGCTGTTTTCGTCAGTGGGCCGTGAGAGGGGATTTTCAGCTGTGTTGGGAGGCAGTGTGCTGTGACTGATTCAAATACACAGCGGACATCTGCACTGGTCCTGACGCACAAACACACACAGCAGGAGATGACGCTGGTGTGTTCTGAGTGTCCCCCTACACAGGGAGGAAGTGGAAATATAGTCGGCCTGCTGATCTGTGGCACCACCACACCTTTCTCTCTCTATCATTCATACACACACACACACACACACACACACACACACACACACACACACACACAGCCATGTTTCTATCACTTTTGGGGACGTCACATTGACTTAAATTCATTTTTCGGAGGCTTATCCCAACCACAAGCACTACTTGTCTAACCCTAAGCCTCACCTTAACCCAAGTCTTCACCTTAGACTTGAATGACTTACATTATGGAGACTTGGATGTTGTGCCCTTAAAGGAAGGTGAGTCCCCACAATGTGACTGTGTAAACACCAGCTTTTGCTTTATGATCTAAAATATCACATGTGAGGCTCAGAGGCACAATTTTACATTACAGAGAACACCATCAAACTCTACTGCTACAGTGCAAGATGAATAGAGGTGCGTACATGAAAGAGGTAATGTACCCACAGGGCCGTATATGTACATCAGAGAGATACAGCACAGTAAATAGAAACAGAATGAGGAGGTTTGGATTATTCACGGTGTATTTACAGGTGAAGGGAGAGCATGTTATAGCCAACATAGGTATGTACAATTGTGGGTTCTGATTGCAATGTATGATTCACCTCAGCCTGCAGTTCTTACATGCTATGCATGTTTCAGCACAGTTTGATTTCTATATGATTCTTCAAGGACTTCTTCGACATTTCACATTTTGATTGCTTGTATTTATTGATCATACAGTGCAGGCATTGTACTGAGGGTATGCATTCAACTTTTAGCTTCCTCAACAATTTAATCTAATTGATGTTAATGTATTATTATTTACTCAGACCAAAGGACACAGCAAGCAGCATCCTTAATTTCAGTTACCCAGAACATTTACTTACAAGCCTTTCTGCCATTATTTTCATAGATCTGACTCATACAAATACACTTTCGTTTATTTTCATTATCACTCTGTTGAAAATGTTGAGAAGAGAAAAAGCCGTGAATAAGCCAGCCAATTTCCAGCCTCATCTTACAGTCTTCATCAGCAGGAGTTTGTACAGTGTCATGGAGATGCATCAGTTGGCATGACGTGACCTAAATATGCAACTTAGGGCACATAATGAAAAGTAGTCATACATGGGGGATCGCATGATGACCTTTGACCCCTTGCAGTCAGTGCTATAATTGGTTTTGGTCTGGTGTTCACAGAAAGCTGAGGGTTTCTCTTGGCCATTGGCATTTCACAGAAGTAGTGTTCCTCACAGCAGTACATGAGATGTCATGATGATGTTTGATACCATTCCAGTGCCCTGACCGTTTTCCCCCAGTGTGCTTTCAAGCAGAGACCCGATGGTATAAACTGGTTCATTGTGTTTAAGGACAAGACTGATTCAGCATCAGTCTCTGGAGATGTTTCAAGGCATTGCTTTTTTTAAAACTCCTCTAAGCAAGGTTAGCCATGAATCTTTGCCGCCAGTCTTTGTGCTAAACTAAGATAAATACATCCCGGAAAATTACCATTGATCTTCTAATCTGACTCTGATCAAGACTATTTTATCTTCTCATTAAGGCGACATAGTTCTTGGCCTGTGGCCTTGAATCAAGATGCTTGTTTCAAACCAAATTGCCAAGAATACTTGAATAATATAAAATGTTTAACTGAAAAGTATATATACTGTATATATTGGCAGACTATCATCAGATAATGGGTACTTTTACTCCTATTGGGGGGAATCTGTTCTGTGGAGCTCCAGCCTGGACGCAAGGGGACTTCTTCCCCCAGAGTGACTTGAGAGCATGAGAGACATACACTAGAAATATTGTACTTTTCTGGTAAAGTTTTAATGCCATCAGTTTAACCACGATAAGCCTCAGGGTGTTCAGTGTAGAGGGATCTGGCCAGTCGTTATGAGCTGATGGATTTTCGTGCTCTATTAACTGCTAGGTTGGCATTTCAGAGGCCAGAGATCACAGTCGTGACCATCTCATATCTTCATTTTTCAAGTTTAATATTGTGTTTTACCATTGCATCCCTTTGTTCAGCGGCTGCAGGTTCACAAAAGTGTCAGCCACATTAATGCCATCTGCACATTTCGTGGTCACATTCAGTTCAGGTTTGTTGACACGGTGAATTAGCGAAGTGAAGTGAAACAAGTTTGTTAGTAACAAATAAGTGGTTGAACCGGGTGACCTACTAAAAATGGTGCTGTGAAACAAAAGAAAGCACAAGTATGTCTGAAATATATGAATCCATCTAAACATTGCAGTATGTAATTGTAGAATATTCTTACCAGATACCAGAGATTGTTTAATATTAAAAGAAATTGTCTGAATATGTTGGTATGATTTCCCTGGGATGACACTTAGGCTGAGGGGGGTGGGCCCTGGGAACACCTGCCATATAAACGCCATATTTCCCCACACAGAGCTGAATTTTTCTACTTAAGGTTGGATATCAGCTGTTCATTTGCTTGCTCATATTTTCATATGAACCGCAATATGTGTGTGGCACTCGTGGCTGAGATGCTTCGAAGCTTTACTGCAGCAACGTGAATGTTGCATATGGAAACAAGTTCAGGCTACAGCAGTGTTAGAGGGACAATTGGATGAGTCACAGCCAGCATCTCATACTCACACACCAATTTCAGCCTGTCAGAGTCAGTACGAACACCAGCTACAAGCACAACAGGGGGCTCACTGTGAGGCACACGCAGAGATGACACACCTGCCCTCTGTGTCTTCTGAAGACTGAAGCAGCCTTTCCACCTGCCATATGTGTCACATTCAAATGGAGTCTAAACATGAGTATGAGTACGTATAAAAATAGGTGTGTCAGGTGAATATGGAGCACAGTCACACCTGACAATAAAAGGAGTTTTTAGTCTATTGTGAAGCCCAAGAAACTCCATGTCTCATTTTTATTGACAATCCATTCTGACACACAGTATGTTTCAATCTAAACTGCCTCCCTGGTTTGATCCGGCGGCGGTGTCATCATCATTAAACATGTCAGACTCCTCTCCTGTGTGATAACGTCAATTATTTGTATTCAGACAGTTGCTCAATGAGAAAATTGAGACATGTTGTAACCACACTTTGTGTTCAGCAGCATCAAAACGCCATCACTGCTGAGTGCAGCAGATGGTTGAGGGTGTTCAGATGCATGTCATAGGCCCATCGGGTGGGTTAACATTAATTTCCATGTCTGCCCCAAACTTTCTTACTCTGGCAAACTCTTCTCTCACCACGATACTGAAGTGCCCAGCTTCTACTGTCTGCTCAAATAGCTCTCAGTTTAACCTGTTCGATGACTTTTTCCTCATCTTTGCTGATCCATGATGGCGATGAATATTGAATATGCACTGACATAATTTGTCTTCATTCTCGGTGGCAGTGTAGTTGGTGTCTAATTTGAGCACTGGATGAATGGATGGAAGTTTAATTGTTATATATTAATTGTAAAAGTCACACTTAAACACCACCTGCTGTGTCCTAATAAAGATGCATGAACTTGAAATGTTTTGGAGGAGAAATCAGGGGTGTGTCATTAAAATCATTTGAAATTACTCTTTCAGGTCACAGTGTGCTGAAGAGAGCAGTTCTGAAAGCCAACTCTGGCTTTGTCAAACTTTATCAGCACCTCTTACAAATCCCAGTTTTAAACCATCCATCATTCTAACCTGAACCACACAGAAGAAGATCGCTTGAGTGTATGTATATATTCCATATTCACACATCTTCAGCATTGCAGATGTAACATTAAGTCCTCCATCTTGCTTCAAGTTGAAAGAGGAATTAAAGTCATGGTTTAGGTTGGTGTTTAAGTGAGAGAAAAGATCTCTTGTTGCACCCCGCTAACCTCCCCATTCACACTTTTTTAAAGCTATCTTATGCTGGGAGAAAACTAGGATCAAAGGCTAAGAGACTGAAAGCAAAAGAGAGAAATAATGTAAGAGGTGAGGAAAGGGAAAGTAACAGGGAGAAAGAAACTGAGAAAAATGGCAAGAGAATAGAAAAGGAGAGCTGAACCTTCACCAGAATGAAACATGAGGAAGACAAAAAGAGAAAGAATGGGAATAAAAAATGAGTCAAAACACTTTTAGATGACGAAGAAAGATGGGACAGAGAGGACGTACTTACTGCATGTATATTGTATTTACTGCATTTCCTTGTCTCTGTGTTGCACCCTGACGATGAAAATAAAATTGAATCTAATCTAATGTAGTGTGCTGTTATTAAAGAGAAGATAAGAAGGGAGTCTACATATGGGACAACAACACGGAAAGGGACAACAGATAGAACGCAGATCAGTCCAGTGCTGTTGACAGGAGGAAGGGAAGAAGATGACAGGATTTTCCACTCTCTGAGAAACAACAGATACATGAAAGTAAGTAACACGATGGGCCATCTGCTCTTTTTCTGACCCCTTGTCCCAGTCTGAGATTTGAAGCCTCGGTCAGGAGCAGCTTTATGTTGCCCCCTTGCTGAAACAGTGTTGCTTCTTTGCTGCTGTGATTGTCATCGTCTTGAATTTGCTCTCTGAGCTTTTGAACCAAGGACTGAACAGCTCGTGTTCCTGTCCCGCAACCCCCATGGTCCATGACCATCTCAACTCCTCTCCCTCCAGGCTCCTCGAAGCTCTAATAACCTTTGACCTCCCCTCTCCAGTCAGAACAAAGCCCCCACTTACCACTGTAGACTCATTTCACCAAGGAGGCCCTCGTGTCACCCTCTACAAACTGAATTACATTCACTCACAGGCCCTCAAAAATCCTCTGCCCTCAGATTTAATCTCATCTCATAGCACTTCTAACATGAGTGTCACAGAAGTAAGGCCACTATGGCACTGATCCACAGTCTGCAAGTGCCAGTGTATAATAGGATCTAGAAATGGAATATTACTCTACTGTTGGATTTATTTATTCTTATCCTGTATCAGTGCAATACAGCTGTGGACTCAGAGACTCAGAGTTGTAGGCAGATGGAAGCATGCTGCAGCATTTGTAAAGGGTTCCACTTCTTCACCACTTTTGTACAATTAGTTTCAGATCAGTTTTTATCCACCGTCTCTGGCTAAGATTTGGTTAAGCTTAGGCAACTAAAGCTACCTGGTTAAGGCTTGGGAAACTGCATATGCCTTTGCCTCTAAGAAAGTACAGCAGCTATTTAAGACCACAAAAAGTTGCCTGCTTGTAGAACATTTAGGACATGGACTTTCATGTGTTATAAATAAAACCAACCATAAACCAGTTACAAAGCTCTAAATATGCTGAATGTTTCGAGTTTTTCATGTTTTAGGCATTGGGATTTGTGCAGTGTTTTAATCACTCACTGGGATAATTGTGTTGAATCTACGTGTTTTGTTTTTGAAGTTAATTAAAAAATCTAACATGCAAAATATGTATGACAGCAGCACAAATAAAAACATTAATCTTACGGAAAACAATCAACAGGCAAAGCAGTTGCCAAACTACAGCAGTGAGACTCACCAAGCTCAGAGGCTGTCTGTCAGTTTGTCTGTGGAACATGAAGAAAACAGGCCAAAGCCCAAACCGCTCTCTTCTGTACTGATGGTACGTACGGTTTGATGCATCTGGTCGCCCGGTGGGTCCAGAGTGTGCATGTCTTTAAGAAGAAGTGCTTCATTAAGTTATAACCCAACAATATTAACATTATACAGATGCACATTGGCAGTTTCCCACACATAATCACCTGCGTCACAACATTGGATGCCCAACGCTGTGTTTAATTCACTGTTTGAACAAATGACCAATGCTGTTGAGATGCTAGATGGTAATCAGTGCAGTCATTTCACGTTTTACAGTACCTCACCTGAAAGCCCACAATATATTTCTGCTTTGCTTACCTGTGACTGTCCAGAGCCAAAGGCAGTGTTCAGACAGAACAGATCACAGATCACATTGCTTCATCCGTCAATGCTTCTTTCCCGTTTTCCTGTCATGCACTCAAGCTGTGGATTTTCACACAGCTGCCAACATCACAGATAATCATTCTATAATTATAACTCCAGTGTTTTCCCAGCTGCCATATATGTGTTTGTGTGTTGTGGTGTGCTTGAGTAAAAAAAAATCCTGTCCTGGTCATCCCTCAGGCTAACAGGCTGCTTCACACACTCCTTTGTTTTTTCATTTATGTCACATTTCCCACCTGCAGAGACCATTTTACATCCCTGCCAGCATGAATTGGGGTTAATTAAAAAGGGGATGCCAGATGGTGAAAGTGACAGAAATCCATTGATTCTGGTGTAAACAGGTGGTTGTTCGTATGTTAATGGTCCCCGGATGAAATCACCTGTTTTGCCCTGAAAACAAACAAAACATTTGGGAGACAAGACAGTTTTAGAAACACTAGTATTGATTTGTTACAGAAACAGTTTTTTTTCCTCACTTTTAAAGACACCTAATTATTAGTGGGGGGGTCTTTAAAAGGGGATTGGAACAGCTGGAAGATTGCACAAGAGCCTGTGGGAACACACATTATTGGAAAGTACTGGAAAAACACTGAAGCATGACATATTGATAAATTACTAATGATCTTAATTCATTCAAAAGCTTAATTCAAAAGGGGGGGGGGGGGGGGGCAGTGTGTGTAATGTGAACAGTTGCAATAAACAGACACACTGGGTTAATCAAGTTGAAAGCTCTTACTCATCATTGATTTCATCCAGCGAGGCCAACTCCATTCACAGCAGGGAGGTGGTGATAAAACACAGAGTGGAAAGGGAGTTTTCTATTTAATGATGGAGGATAGGACAGAAAAAGGCAGAACTGGACTTGAGGAAGCACTGGTCTTTATTTGGTGCTCATGTCAAATACAGTGGGAAAATAGGATTTCAACAAAGGTCCACAGAAAAACCACAGTCAAACAGAAGAAAGCACCTTGCCTAGAAAACAAAATACCGACTTATTTTATGATTTTGTTTTGTTAAATGTTTTATTTTTATGCACCCAAAGAACTAAATATTGTAATTTCTTACATGAAAGATGCATTTTACTGTTTTCTTTTTATGTGGAGCTGTGTGGATACTGTTGGAAAATACTGCAGGTGAAGCATTAATGTCACCTTTGTGTGGCTTTTCCAGGTTGGTTTTCACGTGTGGAAAATGCTCATTGTTTGCCCTTGTAGCCATTAATTAAAACACCCACCACAGCTGTGGTTCTCAGCAACCGTTGAGTGTCAGTGGGTGCAGTTTGAACTCAGTAGGCCTTAGATGATAGACCTGCAGTGACTATCATTTGTTTTTGTTATATGTTGTGGATCCTGTCAGATAGTTAGACCTAGAAGATAGACAATTCTTTAGCAGTACACCACCTTTTTAAGTTAGCAAGTAACCACAATGAAGAACAGACCCCCCCCAACACACACACACACACACACACACACACACACACACACACACACACACACACACACACACACACACTTTACCTTTTCTCTTGTAGTTTATTTTCTAACCAAACTAGATGATGGTGCTAGATTAAAAGTTACATTACCGAATGACATGGCAATCCATCCAACATTTGCCGAGACATTTCTCTCAAAACCACAACTGTCAACCTCATGGTGGTCACAATATTATAGTCACAATAATGACTATAATGATAATAATGAGCAGCATCCTTTTCTGGCTGCGTACATAACATTCATTGCGTGAAATTTCTTCCATTGTGAATTCCTTCCCTCAAAACACCATACTTGATGTCGTTTTAGAAATACTACCACCATATTTAAAAGAATAAATACTAAAAGTGTTGCTCTGCCTAAACAAAGCTTGATAGCTTTAAAAAGACTTTGCGTCCTCAGTTTGCAGTGTCATCTGGTATATATAGTCTTTCAGAGGGATTCTTCACACCAGCCCTGAAATGTTATTCCTTACAAACACTGGACACATTGTGATTTAGGTAGTCAGAGTAAAAGCTGAGCTGTTTGGAGAGCCTGCCAAGTGTTGAACAGGCAGGGACAGGCATGGGAGGCTGGATGAGCTGATGTTCGTGTCCAGTCTGAGGCCAAGCCTGTCAGAGCTGAATGTCTGAGAAGAGGCTACACCTGTTCAGGAGGAAGCCACAGAAACATGGTCAGAAGAGTAGGAGTGGGCCCCTCCAGCCATAGTGCAGACTGCCAGATAAGGTTGGTCAGCAAAGGTAAGGTCTCCCCCTAAAACCACAAAGTTCTTACATTTCCCCATTTGCACAGGATTGAAAAACAAGATGCATCAGGTCAATAAATAAGGTGTAAAGGAGTTGTTAGAGGTGTATATTTAGCCACACCAGCAGCTTGGCTTCACAGCTGCTGCCCGAAAGCCCTGGGAGAGGGTCCCTGTCGTTGGCAACACGACCAGGTGCTGAAGACTATAGCTGCAACCATCTGCTCCACCACTGGCCATTCCAAATGGCAGAAACCAACACAGCAATTCATCCCTTAATTAAGGCTGGAGAGAGGCCTAAGGCATGCCGAAGGGCACCAATGGGGCTTCTGGCATTGGCCCAGGACTGGCAGCTGTTGGTTGGCCTAGGAAATGGCTCTGGTTTCCCGATTCCATCGCAATGACCACACTGAGACCAGACATAGTTCTTTTGTCAGAAACAACAAGACACATGGTCATGCTGGAGCTCACAGTTCCCTGCGAGGACTGGATGGAGGAGGCCACAGAGAAGAAGACAACAAGGTATACTGACCTCGTAGACGAGTGCCACAGACGAGGGTGGGGGACATGGTGCCTGCCTATAGAAACTGGCTGCAGAGGATTTGCTGGTTGGTCGATCTGTGAAGCCTAATGCCTTATCGATCTTCTGGGCATAACAGGTGTCAACAAGAAGCAGGCCATCAAGCATAGCACAGAGGCAGCAGAGATGGCCAAACGATGGCTGTGGTTGAGGAGGAGCAAGCCGTGGAAAGCTACTCAGATACAAGCTGGGGTCTGATCAGCCACGGCTGGGTCACCCAGGTGAGGGTACTTGATGTTTCAAGACCCAAAACACCCACTAACCACAGAATACATCACTGATGGTGTGTCTGAGTGCATCTCAAGATGTATTTTGGAAAGAAAAGGCTTTACAGATATCAATGATGCTCTGTTGGTCCAGACTAAAAAGCTTAAACATTACTGTATGGATTGCTATTAAATTCATGACCCCTTGAATTGTAATAACTTTGATGATCCATCAACATTTCATCTAGCTCCATCTTCTAGTCTGAATTGTCATTTTTCCAGTTCCATGATTTATGATGAAATGCCTTCAGAATTAATGACAGTCTTTCCAGTACTTTGAGATTCATTCTAAGTAGCCAATGCTAGTATCCTAACATGCTAAATTAAGATAACATATACCTGCTTATCATCAGCATGGTAGCATTGTCACTGTGAGCATTATCTAACTCTGTGCAGACAGGCTAGCTGTTTCCCCCTGCCTTCACTCTTCATGCTAAGCTAGGCTAACTACGTCTCAACTGTAGCTCCACACTTAACACACTTGATATTGATATTCCATAAATCTTTTAATCTCATTCTCAGGAAGAAAGGATGTAAGTGTAATTCCCAAAATGTTCAACCATTACTTTGATGTTTATCCTCTCTTTGGTCTGATTTCCTCCCCTTGTAGCTCTTCTTCACTTCATCCTCATCCCTCTGTCTTCTCTTCCTTTCTTTCCTTTCTTCTTACATACTCTTGCTCCTTATTTCCTCTGATTTGCTCTCCTATCTTTTCTTCTGCCTTCTATTTCTCCTCTCTCCTCTCTCTTCCTCTCTTTTCTCATAAGTCTTCTCCTCCCTTTTCTCCTCTCCTTTTTCTTCTTCTCTCCTCTCTTCTCCTCATCTCTTGCTCTTTACTTTCCTCTCTAGCTTGTCTCACACGTGTATGGAGTTGTGAATGTTCTGTAGAGTCACTGATTCTTCTGTTAGGCTCCTCCTAAACCCTGGGAACAGGAGATAAGGAGGTGGAGGAGGTAGATCCCTCCTCAGGGTC
This sequence comes from Chaetodon trifascialis, assembly GCF_039877785.1. NCBI lineage: Eukaryota > Metazoa > Chordata > Actinopteri > Chaetodontiformes > Chaetodontidae > Chaetodon > Chaetodon trifascialis. Next base: position 8,036,058 of record NC_092060.1, read on the forward strand.
TTTTCTCTCATACTCGCTCAATCTTAAACCCTATGATCTCCCTCTTTGCCCAGGTACTGAGTTTCTCATTCGTTTTCATGTGATCTCTTTTCTCTTCTCCTCATTCTCACTCTACTTTTTCTGCAATATACAGAATTTCTGTGCCATGTTTTTGTTTACTCTTCATGTCGATGTTTGCAAGCCATATTGTCTCCTTTTCTCTGTCGTCCCCCTCCTGCCCATGTCAGCCTCTTTCCTCTTGTCTCTCTCACTTTCTGCTCATCTTTCCCCCCTCACTATCTTTCCCTCTGATCATTGCAGTGCCCTTGTGCAGTAAGCTGTGTGATGCTTCAAAAGAGTAACAGTAAGTCTACTTTTCCCCCGATGGCGATGTCTTTCTTACTGCGTGCCAAAGATGTAGCAAAAGAGGGGGGGAAGACAAAGGAGAGCAATGAGATGGAAAAAAAAAGATGGAAAGATAAAGGGACAGATTAAAAACAAAACTCTGAAAGACAAAAGATAGGAAATCCAGAATGAGAGCAAAAAGAATCTCAAATTCTCTCTTGTGATGATATGTTTGAGGATCACAGCATGAGTGGCGCTCACATGTCAGAAAGATGATTGGATAGAGATGTCTCTCTTGCAGAACACAAGTGAATAAGTCATAAAAGAGAGACATCATTAATGGAAGGCCATCTGGAGTTCAGCATTTGAAATCACAACATGATACACTGTTTCAAATTTAAGCTGTCAGCATCGTTGAAGGAAAGATCGGAGCATAAACATAAGCACAAAGGTACTCTTGACCAACAGGATACACCTGTGATATGTAGGGAATATTGTAACCATCAGAAACCTTTAAAAAGCTTTTCTAGGGCATCAATATTGGGACATCAAGGGATGGAGTATGAATATGATGTAACACAGAGGTTGCCAGTCTCTACCACTTTCTGACTTGAAAAGACTTCACAATCATTGTTCAGCTGTGGCAGCTTGGGACACACACAGACCCAACTCATACCATGTGGCCGTACAAAGTATGCTTGTCTCCTTAGAACTGCTGTCACACACTTTGCCTGCCCCAAATCACTCCCTATTGTGATGAGATTGTGATATAGTGCACTACATTTACTGTCCGCCTTTTTATTCGACTGTGAAATGTATACTCTCTGTATACTCTCAAAAACTCCTACAGTGGAATGAAAAATGTAGCAGTGTCTATGGAATGTACGTCACTGTCTGCTAACAATTCAAAAATGCATTGGTTTGCATTATAGATGACAAAATCCGGATCTTGGTCACACCTGTCATGGAAAATGACAAGCGTCTGAAACCTCACTTTGGGCCTGACACCTCAAGGTATGCAGAATTAGCTATCAGCAGTTCCTGTTTGCAAATTTGTCCATGAATGTACAAACAACTGTCACTGAATTACTTTGATACTGAAGAACATTTTAAAACATAATGATTTGGAGGAAAGCTCTGGAGCTATACATAGCATCTTATGGGATTTCTCAGCAGCAGTGTTTTGTCACACTGAATCTAAAAATAAGTGTGCCATGTCTGTGCGATCATGATTTGATTGTGATTTGGATTTGAAAATCACTTAAGAGACCCAGTATTTGTCAACTTGTCCGTTCACCTTCGTGGTAACACTGAGACCATCAAGTGTAGTGACTATTTTTGCTTTGTCTGCTTCTTGCCTTTATCACATCTTCGATGGGAGCTTTTCCTTATACAAACTTACTATTAGAAGCAGTCTTTCTCACAGCTTTTGATGGATCTCTCAGAGGTGGTGAGTTCACTGCATGCACGGAATCTTTTGACCCTTCACATTACCTCACTATAGCTGATGTAGCAATTAACCCACACTACTCATATTCTTACAACACTCTAAGACTCATAGCAATAGAGAATCAATTTCAATTTCTGAGACTAATTCTGTTTCTTGTTCTCCATCTTCCATGACTCACTATCTGAGAAGCCAACCTCAAGCCAGCCAAGAGCCTCTATTTCCTTCTAATCCATGTCCCAAGCTTGGTTTGCTACTCGCCTTCGCCTCCTCTGCCAATCCTGCAGGCTCTCGCCAGAACACTACACTGCTCATTCTGCAACAACTGCAGCATCCACAGCTCCTGTTTTCCAGGAGGCTATGGGCTGATGGTCATCATCTGCCAATGAGCCTCAGGCCCAAGGTTCAAGCCATCTTTGATGCTCATAAACCAGATCTGCCGACTTATGCGATAAATATTATGGCATAATTGCCTAGGGTCTCATATTAACTTAGAATTAAAATTAGTCATACAGTACTCACTGAATATAACTGTAATTCATTTTCTTCACTTGCTCAACTAGCTCCTCCAGCTGGCACTTCCATGTCAATACATAGACAGCCAGGGAGGTGTAACACTGTAATGGAACAAAGTGACTTAGACTAAAGTGGTCTTGACTGAAGTGCATTTTTGAGATGGCTCGTTCAGCCAATCACCTAAACATAGATTTGAGGGTATCACTTCATGTATTCACGTAGCGTTACATCTGTGCAGTCTGCAATTATGAATTATGGACCGCTGCAAGCGTCGGGTTGCTGCTCTCAACATCTCAGTTACTTAACAGTGATAACTGAGTTGCTGAGCATGATTAAATATTTTTCAGTCATGAATGCTTGCTATGTTAGTGATGCAGCATGTAGCACTAGCGTTAGCTGAAAAGTTAGCTATATAATGCTGATAAACAATCTATGATTGCCTATTAGCTAACTAACTTAGCAAGCGTTTTTAACTAACTAACTTCAGAGCATGCTTAATGATGCATGATGGGCTTTCACAGCTGAGAATATTGATCATAGATTGAATTTTGTGACTAGTTCATGAACTGCCCTCGTGCTGGGCTGCAATAAACCATTGGAAACACTAGTTAACAGGACACTTCCTACATGTTAGCCGATGTCGGGTTCACTGAATAGTACATATAATCAATAATTAACACCCAAAATAGCCACCTGGAGGCATTTGACCAATCACATGCCTGTAACGTTATATTTGATCTCGGAGGGATAAAGAATCAAATATTTTGATGTGCAATCATTTCTCTCATAACTTCCTTTAAAACAAGGAGAAAAATTAATGAGACCAAAGTTCCGAATGAGGAATAAGAAGAGAAAATCCATTAAACTTGAACTTGCACTTCTCTCATGCTTGCTTCCAAGCCGAGGACTTTGAATTAAGCACAGGAAATTCAAATGAAATCCTCATAATCTCTTCGAGCCCCTATATTGGTGCCTGAACATTTAGAATCTAATATGTCCCCTGCCTCTGTTGGACTCAGGCCTTCAAGCAGCACTCCAAAGTTTGACACGGGGAGGTTTGAAATTGGCTGAGAACTTGGCAGATCCACGTTGTTCTTTCCCATAGCCTCACTGCTGCGAGGTGAGTGTCAAAGACACAATTATTCATTAGTCAGAGAGTCAGTGGCTGCACACGTCACGCTGCATTATGGTGAGAGGCTGAAAGGGAGACAGCGAGGAGGAGGTACAAGGTGGCAGAGGGAGCACAGAGACAGAAGATCTGGAGTGGGATCAAACAACTCAACCAAAGTGCCTTTGAAAAGTATTGTATATTTGTTGTGTTTAACAAGGAAACAATGCTCATTCCCTCCTTAACTGCTGTGTTAACACATTAAAATCAATTTCTATGAAAGCCGAAACACACTTCCACCTCTCCTATCATATTTCTACAAAAGCAGCACCATATCAATTCAGATTTTTGCTTTCATTTTAAAGGCTCATTACTTGATATTATACTGATACTGACCATATAAACTTTGGGTTTACAATAATTTATCATTCAGCAGTTCAGCAGTTTGGGGCCATAAAAACCCTCTCACCTGTATTTTATGGGACAGATAAGGAACAGTTTAAAGGAAAGCTGTGGAGGACCAGAACATAAAATGAAAGAAAATATCTGATGTTGGGAGGAGCAAGGTCATTTAAAGCTTTATAAAGAAATAAAAGGACTTTAAAATCAATTCTAAAAGCTTCAGGTAGCCTGTGAGGCGTCTTCAGCAGTGGACGTAATGTGATCCATTCATTTTAGTGAAGATTGTGGCTGCAGTTTTCTGAACTAGCTGCCTTTTTTTCTTATAAACATTTAGGTAATCCAGTAAAGAGGAAATGCAGTCATCTCAATGGCAGGTTATAAGATAAGATAAGATAAGATAAGATAAGATAAGATAAGATAAGATAAGATAAGACTTTATTGATCCCACACCGGGCAAATTTAGTTGTTACAGCCAGCAAGTATTACAAAGAGCGAACACATTGGCATAAAGAGGTCAAAATAAAGAATATGTACAGGGTACAGAATACAAAAACAGCTATGTATATGTACATTTGTACACATTATAAAAAAAAATAGTAAAGTAGTAAAAGTAGGAGTCAGTATTTCAGCATCTGTCTGTGTGAGTTAAAACAAATAAAAAGTCTGACTTTAGTGATGTTCCTAAAATGAAAAAAATGATGTTTTAATGAAAGTGTAAAAACGAGAATTAAGATTCAAATCCAACTTTGTGACGTTAGATTTCATCTGTTTGCAGCTGATATTGAAAATAAATGTGATTTAGGGATGTTTGAATTTTCAGGGGTTTTTTTCCAAGCTGTTTTTTTTTTTAAATTACTGATTTAAACAAACCTTTGACAACTTTTTTAGTGCAAGTTGTTGAATGAAGTCATCAGTCAGTCAGTTTCAGTCAGGTCTTTTGAATGTGGTGGTGGCTTGAGCCTTTCACAGGCATTTATATCATATCTCAATCAAGGGTCTAAGAATAGGTGGAGGAACTTTACAGCCTGTAAAGTTCCTTGAGCTGAATTTGTGATTATTGTTACTGGGCTGTATAAATAAAATGACATTTGACTTGAAATGTCAGCAAACTTCTGATGATAATATCTTACAGTAATGCTTCACTCTTTACTTTTACCATTAAAGATAAATCTCATTTGTTAATTGCATTCTGTTAAATAACAATATTTTGTTAATTATTGTGAGTTAGTTATTTTGATTTATATATTTACACATTATTACCTCCCTCAAAGGTAAAACTTACTTACTTTCGAATTTCGAAGCAGTATACAAACAATTCATATGTAGTTTACATCACAATATAATGTAGTGGTATGCAGCAGCAAGGGCATTTTTAAGTGTTCATTAATGTACTGTACTTTAAGCAATTATATTTTCTCCTATAAAGACAGATGTTATATGGTTTCAGTTTTGTGCCAGCTTTACTATTTTCATTAATTATCTATTATTACAGCAGCCTCCACTCACAGTCGGCCACATGAGGAGTTATAGTTGTCAAATACATCCAAAAGTGCTTATATCTGCTTGCGGCTACATCATAGTGTGTTATAAAGCATTTATTAAAAGTTTATATACTGCCTATAAATGCTAAACAGAGGGCATTGACGTTTAAACGAAGCTGTTAACCAACATCTTACAGTACCATTAAATGCCTGTTACACTTCTCTGCTTTAGTAAAACAACAATAATTCAAGATGCAATGGATTGTGGTTATGGCACTTCACTGTAGCCTGTATATGGGGCTGAGCAGGTAGAGTCGCTCGTCCACGTCCACTCGTCAGAAGCTGGGTGGTTCCATCTCTAACCCTGCAGTTTACATGTTGAAGTGTCTTTGGGATCCCAATGCTGTGTCATCGGTGTGTGACTGTGTGTGAATAGTTATTGCTCCTGATGAGGATGTTGGCACGTCGCATGGTCTCGGGTGTGTGTGTGTGTGTGAATGCTGACTTGTGTTGTAGACTGCTTTGAGTCTTCAAGCACTATATTAACGCACTCCTTCCCTTTGCTGTGTGTCTAATGCAGACACTGGGAGATGTATATATTCTTCTCTGTAGAGTTTATCATTATTTTACACTTGTTTGAGCGTGCCTGTTTTTTCATTTACTAACACTTTCTCAGCTTAACAGCATCAAATCTTTTCTGTATACAACGAATACAATGTTTGAGGCTTTGTTCCTCCAAAGCATCCAAACTGCAACCAAAATGTAAAATAAATTAACGAGCGGTGCCCACATAAAAATCCAAATTTAGAAATGTTTTTTCATTACTAGTTGATTGGAAGTGGGCCACAACTTATGAGGAAGACAAATCAGAGAATTTTAATGGATTATAACTTGTTTTTTAGGGTTTTTGGGGGTTTTTTTGGAAGATTATGCCAAAAGTGAACAAGGCAGCAGAGGCAAAAGCAATGTCTGAAAGAAAAATCGAGAGTAAATGCATGAGCCACGCGCTGCCACCATGTGTCTGTGAAGCCATTCTCATTCATTCACAGTTTCATGTACGCTCCTCTTTATTACTTTCTTTCCCACTCAGCCTTGCCTTGCCATGCACTTCTTTGTTCCAGCGCTATCACGCCTACCATTGTGTGTCCAGTCTTTCCACACAGACAGCAGCACACTTCGCCTGTTCAGGTGATAACCTCGGTACAACAAATGAGTGTGAGGAGGGGAAGAGAGAAACCAGGACAGGAACATATAATTGTTCTTTTTTGTTGTCTTTGATGATACATTAGGTCAAAGAAATTCTAGTTACCAAGGTTTGGAACAATGTTAGAAGATCAATAACATCCGCTCCTTGTGTATAGCCTTGTGTGTAGTGTTGATAGCTAGTTTTGCTTGGCCAAGAAGGAAATTGGCAAGAGTGTGCCTCCTTTTTCTCTTGAGAATAAGGACAGCAAACCACAAAAAGACAGTGATTAAACACAAGGCCAAACTTTGAAATGAAAGCACATAGTAAATCTTACAATAGGAAGCAATAAATTACAGTGTTGGAGGCAGGCAGATTCGACAGTGACGACAGGGCAAGGAAGGAAGGGAAACGTCATGGAAGAAGATAAGACCTCAGATATTATGTGTGAATGATGTTATTGGCATAAAGCAACATAAGGCCCAACCAAAAAATTCAAGCAAACACCTCATGTTTGTGCAACAACTCCCGACCAAAGGCTGCAAAGCAAAGCTAAAAAACACATAAGTCTAGCCTGTGGAGCCAGACTGGGGAGGACAGATGGACATGAACAGAGACAGAATTCCAAAAGAATGAGGGACGCCCACAGAGGAAAGAAAAGTAGATGAAGAGGGAAGTAAAAAGAAAAGAGATCGATGCTTTATCAGTGTTCCCAGACCCTAAAATCCGATTTGGCCCAACATCAGCATAATTGCAGTTGCTGCTGTTTTATTCCAAGTACTGTAACAATTGATTTTACAGCTCAATTAATTAATATATTTCCTTGTTGTAATTGCAGAGTCATTTCCACACAGCCTCCGTGGTTATCTTTACACAGAGAGGTTTGGCTTTTGTGCAGAGAGCAAGATATGGGGGGGTGTTATTCACAGCACTTCAGCAGCTCAGTCACTCCTATTGTACTGGGGCAGCGGCAGAAATGTCAGAGGTGAGTATCAAAAGATGTAAAGTAACATGAAGGGAAGTTGTGATCTGTGTGCATGCATATGACCAGGGGTGAGTAGAAAGTGTGTGAACTGACCCTTTAAATATAACATAACATATTATGTTATATGAATGTGAGGCTGTGACAAACCAACATGAGCAGTGGACTGTGGATTAAGTGCTTCATCAATTATCAGTTCAAACCTGCAGGTTCCTTGGTTCTGGTATTGTGCATGCTGGCTTACTGTCATGGCTTACTGGCACACCTAAATGAAACAGCCATCATTAATACAATTAATTAATACATTAATCAATTACATGTGTGCTTTTCCTGCTATGACACCATCTCCTTGGGTCGTTGGGAATTAAACTAAAGGGGAGTTTTGGGCTGATTTATCCCCGGGTCACCCTACCAATAATTGGCAGAGAAATGTGGTCTGACCTTGGTCAGTACTGATGTTCGGCCCAGATTATCTGGTAATCTGTCAGGGATTTACAGATCTGGTCTTAAACCTCCAAACTATTTGTAGACCCACGGGGCGAGCCCAATAATTTTGAACATATTTGATATTTAAGGGTTACAAGCTGAGTGATAAAGTCAGTACTTTCAGAGTGGGACCACAGTTGTCATGGAGAAGGACAAGTCTACAGCTGAGTATGGCTGTGTCTCAATTCAGGGGCTGCATCCTTCGGAGGACCCAGCCTACGCGGCCCACGGAGGCCACGGCCTCAGAGGCTCCTCTGTCGGCCTCATCAACTATCGGTAAATCGGACGGTCTAGCATTCGGAGCATTCCCTGATTGTGTCACGATGTCATAACGTCTTCCCTCCTAACCCAGGAAAAACACACATATGGAAACCAACATTTCACAGACGACAGACAGACGAACATGGAGCCAGAAGTTTTGATTCTGTGCTTTGTAATATATCTTATGTTGGAGGAAGAGGAGAGGCAGCACCGGCAACACTGGCGCCACGTTTATCTCCGGCTGGGAGAGCGTGGGGAGGTAACATTAACCTGCTATTCTAACTCATATTAATGTTCATACATAGCTAGCATAGTTTGTGGTAATTAATACAACCGTTACGAAATGATACCGTTTAGTGACAAACACTTGCCATATAAACTATGGACTGACATATATGTCATTTAACCATGAGTCTTGATACAGGATTCTGTATGCTGTAATTTTAATGTTATGTTTGTAAGATCTGAAAAGTGCTTGAGTTAAAATAGTTAAATGTGTATGAACCCTGTAAATAACGCTGACTTAATTCAATAGCCTATTAAAATGTTGTGTTATTAAACATCAGAACCATATTGAGAAGCCAAAGTGTAATAGATAGAGAAATAAAGCATTATTGGTCTAAGCTTTAACATTCACTACAGTTGTTGTATCAACTACAATTCAATTCCTCTTGCTCTTACTCTCCTTTCTCCATCCAGGCAAGGCCGAGGTATTGCCGCCCTAACCTCAGTGTTCCCATCCTTCAGGTCTTTTTCGCTAACCATCATGACACCAGGCGCGATTTCAGGCTGAGCAGAGAGTCCCTGGCGGTGCTGCTGGAGCTTCTCCACCAGGAAAGGCGACACGGATGGGGTTCCACAATAGAGACCTTGGTCTTACTCTTCTGGCTGGTGAGTGGGACATCCTACAGGGTGGTGGCAAGGGTGTTTGGGATGCCTCGCTCCACTGTTCACCGCATCGTCCATCGAGTTACTGAGGAGGTGGTGGCCTTTCGCCACAGGGTCATCTACTTCCCCAAGACCACAGAAGACCTGGTGGCAGTAACTCAGGGGTTTGCAGGGCTGGCAAGACACAGAGCTTTTCGAAAAGCTGCTGGAGCAATCGACAGCTGCCATGTGAGGATCAAGCCTCCAAGCGGCCCTGATAGTCACTGTTATTGGAACGGGAAACTGTTTGGGTCAATAATCCTGCAGGCCGTTTGTGACCATCAGGGCCGCTTCATTGATATGTACGTGGGCTGGCCGGGGTCGGTGCACGACGCCAGAGTACTCCAGCACAGCCCACTGTACAGGCGTGGCATCTACCCTCCTCCAGGGCACTTCATCTTGGCAGACAGCGGGTTCCCATGCCTCCAAAATTAACTCCCCCTCATCACTCCCTACAAGCGGCCAGTGCAAGGTGTGATAGCCCAGCGCTTCAACAGCCTTCATTCCAGGGCGTGTTTGGGTGGGATGAGGGGAAAACCAAAAACACACTCAAACTGAGTATGGAATAGCAAAAGAAACTACGCTGGATAACTGAGGCTGAGAGGCACACCAAACAGGGCTGAAGAACACTGAAACAGAGAGCAAAGTTTGGCATAGAGTCCAAAATCTAAAAAAAATAATCGACAGGAAACTCCTGGACAAAATTTGAAAACGAAACAAAGGACTTTTGTTTACACGAAGTATTCACACGGAAGATAGGATAACCACACGGCTGAGATCAGGACGAACTGGCAGCCACGAGTCCAGAAAGACTCTCCTAAATCCTGCCAGCATAATGACTCTAACACACCTCAGGTGTGCAGGTAATTAGACAGCGCCAGCAGTGAACAAGAACAAGGAAGACACACCTAGTCTCAGACAGACAAGGGAAACAGACAAACAGACAAATAACACTAGGGAAAAAGGGAAAGAGAAAAACACTAAGAGAAGACAAAAGGCAAATCCTAACAATTGAAATGCCTTACAGATTACTGGGTTGGACACTTGGATCGGGAATTATTTGTAAAAAAAATATATATATATATTTCAATGTGTCATACTGTAGGTGAACGTGTAAAACCTGAACTTCTCAGCAGGGTTCCACAAGGACCAACTTTAGGTCCTTTCCTCTTTACAATGTACCTACTGTAGGCCTGTACATTAATAATGACACTATGTTTTATACTCCTGCAGACACAATTGAACATGCACTTAAAACAATGCAGGGGGATGTCGATTGCGTACAATCTCTTTAAACTGCATGTTTCTACAGACTGAATGGTTTTAATAATGATACACTTCACATCAGCATCTGACAGGCTTTGATATTCTTTGAAATAAATTGCAATGGGCTAACAAACATTACACACCTGTGCTACACATGAAGGTACAGAACAGAGGCCACAACCACTTTTTGTTATGCCTGAAATGATGTTTACTCTCAACTGCACCTCTGGGCATAACTCACAGGAACAAAACAATAAAAATAAACCAGGTGACCTTGGTTGTAAAAAAAAATTGGAGTTTCCCATTAAGCCTGTCTTTTTTTACAGTGCATTTGAGAGCTTTCATTCCTGCCACACCTGTGATCACCCAAGGGTGATGTTACCACCCAGGCCTTTATAATAACTACTAAACACTGACTCATGTGACTTTATAGCCAGTAAGCATAGATCTCTCATATCCTTCATGTGAACTGCGGTGCACCTACACTCTTTTTCCTCCTCCTTTCCCTTGTGTTTTATCTCTTCCCCCGCGTTTATTGTTCCATCCCTCTCAAGGCCTTTTCCTCCACCCACTCCTCTCCACACACCTTCACTCTTCTTTCTTTCTTTCTTTCTTTTTCTCTTTCTGTCTCTCTCTCAAGCTGCTCAGGGTGGACATTGAAGTTAGATCCTCAGTTACTGACAGCCCACCTCTCCTCCCACACACACCTTGCTCAGAGCCCACGCAGACGCAGAGCATGACTTCCTTTCAAGTCTTCTTTTAAGTCACCACAGTGCATTAATATGAATACATCTCTCATTATTCCACACTCAGAGTTCACATTCAAAGCAGCTGCCAGCCACTCAATTGGGAACTTAACAAACTGGTGATTCACATAGAACAAAAACAATTACCTGAGTTTTTTTTGTATTTTTTATCCTAAACAAGTGAAATCTGCATATGGTGTGACTAACTTACATTTGATCCAAATACAGGCCAGCTTGTATGAAGAATTTTCTCACTTCAAGTGTTTTCTTGATAGCAATGGAATGATAAGCCTTTTTCTTTTTTTATCGTTGAGACTGCAGTGCTTAATTCGAGAAAACTAGCTCAGCAGTATTGGAAACAAATGGAATTACCATACTGTCAGAGACCTTCTCCTGCTTTCATTAACATCAAATTTTGATATGGAGTCTGAGATTCAGCTACTTATTAAGGTGGAGTTCTTTGCAGAGTATTCTACAATCTGCTAGCACTCTCCTGATCTCACTCTCTGTGGTCTCTCTCATTCCCCTGGCTGTGCACACTTTGTGTAAAGCACAGGTAACACTGTGTATGTTATTTCACTAAATGATGAACAAGGTACTATAAATTCTTGTAGACTTTTATTTTGAAGTGTATAAGATAACACATTTTTCTTACGTTTCCTGCTTTTTTAAAACATTTTTGTGGGGCTAAATGTGGTGTAATGTGGAACTGTTCACTTTCCTATCAAGGGGAATGCTTTGTGTTGTTGCAGGAAGTTTGATGACTTTTATTTTTCAAACTGTACATCATGCACTTCCAGTACTAGAGTGAACTGTTGTGACCTTCTTGGGTGATGTGGAGCATTGCAAAAGAAAGTTTTTGTGTTTCAGATACATGGGCCAGACGTAATTCTGTTCATGTTATTACATAGATACAAAGAGCATTTACTAGCCCTGTCTCCTACAAATAATACATACTGTATATGTAATACTAGTCATTAACAGCAAATACGTAATGCTGAATTACGTTAAGAGGGAATATTGTCAATTAACATACCTGAGAAGTTGCAAAACTATTACTGATACTGATAATGAACGTATCAGTAAATGTTTTCTGACTACATATTTCATTTGTTTCCCTCCAAAATAGACTGTCTGGCAATGCACTACCGACTTATAGTGAATACAGCATGATTCAGCCTTTTTATGCTTATGTGTAGGTACTCACAGCACTTGGTTAATGGTTAGGGAAAGATAATGATCTGTTTTAGCACAGAAAAAGTCAGCAGTGAGTTGGCACATACAATTTTTCTTACTAACATCGAAGAAAAATCATGATCTTTCTCTAACCTTAAGCAAAGTGCTTTTGTTGCCAAACGCTAACCACAGTCTGGACATGAACTCTGGATTCTGGTGTCACTGTCCTGCGTTCTGTACACCCACCATCCACCCCAAACACCTCCCTGCGACTCCGGCACAGTACATCAATGTGTTGTTTCATTCCCTCAAAGAAACATTGACTCTAAACATCCAATCCAAGCAGCGACTATATTGTCACCACAATTTAATTCTGAAAAGAATCTATTAACGTGCAAACATAATTTCAGGGAGGTTATGCTGACAGACAGTCCCAGGAAGTGTGCTACTTGTCCACTACGTGACACATTGCATGTATCAACCCACTGCATACCACAACAACAAACCATGTTAAAATGCTGAGAAAAATATGACTTGTGACTGATGGGTGTCTAACTCTCTTAGTTAAAATATGTATGACACATAAGCACATCCCTTGAAGGATGAAGAGTAGTGAGACACACTCTATTACTCATCACAGCTGTTGTGAGGGCAGAATGAGAGTCTGTCCTTCACAACCTCCATGATTCACTGCTCATTAATCAAAACTCTCCATATTGAGAGGGAATCCCCTTCAGTCCAGCAGCGGCAACCTTTTAATGCGAGACTGTGCTGTGTGTTCTGTCTGTTCATGTGTGTAAATTCATATTAGTCTGCTGAACACTAGTATGTTCTGTGGCTAAATATCAGGTAGTTGGAGACACCACCTGTCGTACTGCACTGTAAGATGGTAACATCCATCAGTGTGGATACAGACACAGCAACTATGTTGTGTGATTTTATAGAAAGCCAGCATATGTAGGAGAACTGGACTGAAATCCTAAATGAATATGATGTCTCCTCCATTCTCCACCACAGGCCTTGGCACATAGTGGAGTTAGGTGAATCAACACCAGTGCACACTCGCTGTTGGAGGATTTTTATAGCCCACTTTCCCTCCATTAACTGGTTCAGATGGCCCCTAATGTAGTCAACCCTCCAAATAAATGCAGCAGAGCCTCTGTGAGTGTTTTCTTTTCAGTTTGCCATTCCTCACCTGTCCGCCAGGTGCCCATAGTGTAATCCCTGCACACCTGTGGCTCATTACCTCGTCAGTCCCTCTGACCTGCTGCCTGCTTCACCAGCTGCACCTCATTAATTATTAGTCAGTGTGTGCAGTCAGTGTTCTCCCCAAGTCTTTGGCAGACTGTCCAAGCTGTCCAAATGCTGCTGCTGCTGCTTCCCGACTTGCCAGTTTACCTTAAGGCTAAGAACACAGAACGTGAGGAGGCAGGCAACTGAAACAGTCGGCCGGCTGTGGGCAGATCGATTGTGCTGTCAGTCCAAATGCAGGTTACTGCTTGTGTCTGTTGTTATTGACAATTCAGCTCACAAACAAATCAGTGCAGGCGCTGCACATCATTGGATGTGAGTGCTATTGCATAATCTGCAAATGACCTTTATTAACAGTAAATAGGTGACTGAAGGTGATCAGTGGTGGACTCTGAAGGGCAGAGGAGAAACAAAAGGTGCTTTCGGTGCCCCACAGGGGCCACTATTGAGCTGAGTATTGTGTATCTGGATTCTGTCATTCTTCAGTGGCCTAAATTAGCTTTGCCTCCAGCATCAGCTCGGGATGCACTAATCTAACTTATTTCTACTCAGGGTATCTGCCAATAATGAGTGCCAGTGCTCTTTTTTTCCCCAAAACTCTAAAATTTAAAATCTGTATCCCTAATTGTGTGGAACACTTTGGAATAATCTTTATGTAAGGTAACATGTGGCCAAAGATTACTGTGATGCTAAAAGTGAGTCGGCAGCCTATAGTGACACTGACACCTCAGGCTGACATCAAAGCCATTTAAAAAGGTTGATGTTGGATTAGGAACGCCGAGCACTCGGCTGGCCTGGGAACGCCTCAGGATCCCCCGAGAGCTGGGGGAAGTGTCTAGGGAGAGGGAAGTCTGGGCATCCCTGCTCAGACTGCTCCCCCCGCGACCCAGCCCCGTATAAGCGGGAGAAAATGGATGGATGGATGGATGGATGGATGGATGGATGGATGGATGGATGGATAGTTAAAATATAGAGCGGCATGGTGGAGCAGCAGGTAGTGCATGTGCCTCACAGCAAGAAGGTCGCAGTTCGATCCCCGGGTCAGGCCTTTCTGTGTGAAGTTTGCATGTTCTTCCCATGCTTGCGTGGGTTCTCTCCGGGCACTCCGGCTTCCTCACACAGACCAAAAACATGCTCATTAGATTAATTGTTGATTTAGGTGAGTGTGAGCGTGAATAGTTGTCTGTCTGTATATGCTGCCCTGCGATCGACTGGCGACCAGATCAGGGTGTACCCCGCCCCTCGCCCGTCAACAGCTGGGATAGGCTCCATTACGTCACTGATGACGTTCGAAGCCTCGCTGGTTCAAGAATTGGTTCGAATATCGGCACGATTTATGTACCGCAATGGATCCTTCGTGGGTTAGTGTTGGCGATTTGTTGTAGTGTGTGTGACATAGAGGTGCATTTTGATGGAGCCTGTGAGAAAGAGAAAGTTTTCCCCTGTGTGGGAACATTTTGATCTGATCTCTCCCAATAAAATAAGTACACTTTCAGTAACATTATTACATGTGTTTTATATTTGTTATGAAATGTACTATATTTTTCACCGTCTTTTCTTTTAATCCAAGGTGAAGTGTTTGTTGTGTGCTAAAGAATTGGGGTACAATAACAACACCTCATCAATGCTGAGGCATTTTGGTGCTTTGCATGAAAATAATGAGGGGAATGTGTCATATTTTGTTTCTGAATAAAAATTAATGAAGTCCTTAAGTTGCACAATCAAATTTACTACCCTCTCCATGTTCACAAGCACGTCCACTGCCCCTTACCTTGTTAAAACAACAACAGTTTGGAAACAATTGTTCCCCTGTCATTATGAGTTATTCAGATGTTGACAAAATTATTAATTGACGTTAACATTTGACAAGTAATATTAGTTTCCATTGTATTGTCATGTTACATACCCATAATACACTAAACAAAAATATGAATACATGACTGATACATGAAATGCATTTGTTAAGATGAATTGATTTATTTTTCTTGGCAGTCATTCCCATGGCTGCACTGCTGCAGGACAGTCTTGAGTGTACTGAAAATTGATAAAATTACCTATAATATATCTGTCTGTTTAACAGTCTTTGACCAGCAGGGGGGTTTGTGTGCACATGAAGCCTTGAGAAATGAACATTTTTGTGAACCATTTGGCTGGAAGGCTTCAAGAAGCTTCATCTCACCGTCACTAGTAAATATACCACAAGCAAGCCATGTGGAGAAGAAGTTAATAGTCATAGTAATAGTTAAATAATATTCTCATAAGGTCAATTTCAAAGGTGGAGGAAGCTCTGCCACCTGGATTCAGGTGTTTTTCAATATATGACAATGCTTTCTAGACAGATCGTAGAAAAGGCCGCCATCTTCACCTCCTCCAACAATTAAACACACAGAGAAATGTTTCATTATTGTCATAATGACAATGACAGACTTTTTGAAAGTGGAAGTTATTGAGTTTGGTGAGCAGTTTATCAGAGGTGGTGATTGTCTTAATGAATTACTTCAGAGACAGACTTACTGGATTTGTGAATCTAATGCTTTGGGATGAGGAAATAGATTTCAGACCATAGAGGGACCTTCACCAATTTTACACATCAAAGTCTCTTTAGAGCTCTTGTGGATTACTTCTGCATATGTAGAACAAGTTGTAGAAAGCTTTTTGTGTAGCTTGTGTGGGAGCTGTGTCAAGTCTGATGTCTTCAACTGATGTCAGCATCAGTCGGGGTTGAAGACAACACGTCTGAAGATGAAAGAAATCTGGGGGTGTGAAGTTAGAAAGAACTGAGCTTACCAGACCTCTATAGCCCACTCCTCATCTCCACTGGAGGCTAGAGGCTACATTAACTGCTTCTAGTATAACTGAATCTCAGACCGAAGTATCAGCGGTCATGTTGCATTGTGGTTAATGTAGGCTGCATTGATTTTGTTACTGTTTGTTGAACAGACAATTGAGTTCAAGAATAAGGGTCTTTCCTTTGGTCTGGTTCTGGAGAACAAGCAAAAGTGTAACCTGACTTTTTTTTTTTTTTTAACTCAGTAATTTCATAAAGAATCAAGTCCTCAATATTTCCTCTGAATTTGTTTCAGGCTTATTATTATACATAATTAAGTGGAAAAAGATTATTGAGCTCCATGCTGTTTTCCAGTCATGCCCTGCTCCACATTCACACTCACACAAATTCACACCTGGCAGCTGCCCAATACCGCTGCAGTCTGCCTCACCGCCTTTTGTTCACTCCTCTCCCCAGCCCATATTTTCTCCAGCTGTTTCAAAGATCCAAACTGGCAACTTTCCGCTTGTATGCTCACTCTTCTAACCTAAAGACCACCAGTGCCACCTGTGCAATATGCTACCTGTTATCGTGTGATGAAGGTGGATCTGTGATGAAAAAGTGCAGGGATAAGCGCTGCGGTTGGAAGCACTCAGCATCATTAATTATAAGTGGAGGAATGATCAGACCGTTGGTTCCAATTTGTCTTCCCGGTTTTGAGGTAATGAGCCTCTTTCTTTATGTTGCTCTATTACTAGACAACACGTTTATGCATAAATGCACACACAGCATGCATAAACACACACATTCACACGAGTCATACACACTTGTATAAATGTACACGCACAGTACATGTGCAAACACACTCTTCATTTACTCCATAGACTCGCATGCCATTAAGTTAATTAACTAATGCATCTTGTCAGGGTCTGGCAACATCTATCACAGTGGATATAAAGTTACTCACAGGAGACAACAGACAATGGCCAGAAACAACAAAGAGGTTTCAACAAACTTATCTTGTTTCTAAGGGGAGCAGAGGAGGAGGAGACAGACAGAAAGAGAGAGAAAATGAGGGGGTGGAAAGGGACAAAATCAGAGATAACACACAGAGAGAGACACACACCACTTGCCATAGACTATTATAGCTCTACTGGCAGTTTCACAGTGCGGTCCTGTGGCTACATCACAACTGGTTTATTGTAGTACACTGAGATAGCTCGACACAATGCAGAGGTACAGATGGTACATGTGTGTGAATGAGATAGAGAGAAAGAGACAGTTTGTGTGTGGGGAAGGAGGGAGCCAGCCAAACGCAATCAGTGACTTAGCAATAATGAAATATGGAAAGAAGATAGAAAGGGAGGAAGGAAAGAAAGGAAATAGGGAGGGGAGGAAGCAAGCGAGAGGCCACACATGGAAAGAGAGAAGATGGAAACCAAAGAAAAGGGACAAAAAAACAAGAATTAATTCTGAAGATCTGCCACATGACCATTTAAAATGGCAAGATTTTGCTGCAAAATCAAGTCATTCTAGTGGAATCGCTGTAATTAGTAGAATTACCTACAGGGGTGAAGCACATTTTTTGCATGAAGTACAACTTTGGTGAACGTTAATCTGCTAATTACTATTTTTTGCCTCAAATATTCCACAAAATCAAGACTAATTGAAAGTAAACCTCAAGGAAATTAAAACTCACAAGAAGCCTGTGGTCCTAAGCATTTCAGTCACTCCAATATATGGTTCTCAGAGCACATCTCCACATTTTATACCCTTCATGTAAGCTAAGAAAATCAATGCTCAATCTTTAACAATTAAGATTAATGAGGCTCAGCAATAACTTCGCCAGATTAATGCAGGGAAAACCGAAGAGCTGGTGGTGGACTTCCACAAGTGCGAGCACTCTCCTTTTTTGAAAACAGCCTTTGCCTCTTTGGAGTTGATTAAGAGCCTATCAATCTATGAACAGTGTCCCAGATGTATAAGAATCATGTTAATGGGGCACTGTTTCTTGGTACTATCAAAAAGAAAACAACTAGTGGAAAATGAGCAATACGGGCAATAAATGGGCAATATCTCAAATTAAGGGAAGCATCTTTTTCAAAGATTTCTAATTCTGCATTCAGAATTATGGCCGCTAATCCCTCATGGACAACAGAGATACTGCCATCGATACCACATCTGCACATTAAAGGTTAAAACAACTATTTGTGGCAGTATACAGGCGACCACTTGGAACATGTCTTTATGCTTCAGTCGCAACTCATCAATTTAAAATACTAAGGCTATCACAGGCAGAGAACTGCCCAGTTATATGCTTTCATGTGTCTTCCTCCTCTGCAGCAGCTGGGGAGGCAGCATTGCTGAACCTGTAGGTTTTTTTATTTATTTATTTATTTTTATTTTTTTCAGGTTTGAGGAGGGCAGTTTACTGACACTAAAGCTATAAAGCACAGAACTTATAAAAGTTCTTTTACACTGTTCTGTTATAAACTAAGACAGTAAAATGGAGCATGTCGGCCTCTATTTAGTGCTACCAGAAACACTGGACTCCAGTGGGGCTACCGCTGGTGGCGCCAGCTCAGGCTAATTAGGTTAAGGACAAGTTAGCTGAATATCTTCCTGCTATGCAGAGGAGAAGCACAGCAGCTGTTTGTGTGCTATGGCTGATAAACATCTGTTTTTGCAGAGACAGCATTGTCACGGGGATGCCCGGTGCCCTATAGTAATACCAGCAAACATTACATGGACTTACTGCCGTGTCTTACCATTGGCGTTGTTTAACATTCCCTCCTGCATTGAGGACATGTCCCGTAACCGTTGACACATATTATAAATTATTTAAAACATTAAATAAGGAAGAATTTAGCACGTTTAACGCTTACTCCTTTGTTTGTCTGCTCCTAAACCTCAGTCCCAGCTGAGCCGGAGAGGCATGGCAGTGGACTGTGCCAAGTGTGGTTGAGAGGAGGGGGTCCATATTGGTCCATATTTTATGTACGCAGGGTTTTTTTTATTTAAGAACCAGGCATTTGCTAACACATTTTTCCAGCTTTCGTACTGACCATTCAACCAGCAAAGTTTTGTATCCATCCGAACTATTGCAGTGCTACGACCATGAATGGCCTGATATTGTCTAGTCATTGAATTTTATCTGTTGCAGTGTCTTTTTCTTTATCTTGCTAATAGAGCCCCATTAGGGTGCAATGATTCAGCCATCAGATAAGGTACGGCAAGACTGTGCAGCCTTTACAAGATGATATTCCAAATCCCAAACTGTGCGAAAAGTTACAGCGACAGCCTGGTGACCTTAATATCTTCTTCTATTTCAAACAGCTACTCTTGCTCGGGATTTAAAAGTTGATTTAATGGAGCGAAAGAAAGAATGAAACCAGATATTTCAAATAGAGCCAGTCAGGGCTTTCACACATACTCAGACACACCCGCAAACGAATAATAGTCTTGTAAAGACTTGTGATCCATGCGATACCCATTCAGCGCAGGTCAGCCTGCAGTAGATATGGGATTAGCTTCAGTAGCTTATCTTGCATTCTAAAATGTAATTCTAAACTGTTACACGTGACACAATAGCCTTCCATTTATTTGCCGCACGCAGCGCTACTACAAAGTGTGGGTGTGCTTTAGTGTAGTGAGCAGCAGATGATATCCTTTAAATACACATTATATTACAGAACCCTTCCACACTAGCAGGCATTCAATCCAGGGAGCTCTAGGATATGAAAGTAGGATGTAATATGATTATAGTAGAATGTAATACAATGTGATTTAATTTGATGGAGTGGGCTCAAGCCAAAGAGAGCAGAGAGAGAGGAGACAGAGAGAGGAAGAGGAAGGGTCTCTATTCTTCTGTGGCATGATGAGATCAGGTTTTTCTATTAACGCTATAGTGATGACAGCTTTACAATGCCATCTGTTGGTGCTCAAACTCAACGGAAAGCAGGAGATAAGCTGCTGCTACCGACTGATCCATCCCCGCCTGCATCTCTCTCACGCTCTCTTTCCCTCTGCTCCCTGATTTGAGAGTGGATTCGTAGGAAAGAGATAAGAAGACAAGCGAGTGTGTCTTCTTTTATTTCCTCTTCTACTCATTCCAGGTGTCTCTCTCTCTCTCTCTCTCTCTCTCTCTCTCTCTGTGCATCTCTCCCCATCCTCGTTCTAAGATTATTATATTCTCCTACAATCTTAAACTCTGTCATTCAGTCAGCAACCTGCTGCTATATCCTCTAACCCTAAGTCCTTTATTTTCACATTCTCTTGTCCTGCTTCTGATCCTCAACTGGACTGGAAGTGGAGATAAGAGGACCAGCTTGTTTCCTGCTTCTAGATCCCAGATCATTCACTTCACTGGATTTCTCTGCCTCTTGTTCTCTTTTGCTTTCCTATACGAATTGAGTTTGGAAACTGAAGATAAGATGGATCCCCAACAAAAACACGTGCTTGGAGGAAGAAGTTTTACAAAGTTTTTTTGAAAATACGAGTTTTGACAAAGCTATCCAGAGCCCAGGTCCATTTAGTAACTTTTTCCAGAGCTTTCATGCAGTCAACATCAGTGGATGAAGCTGGCTCAGATGCCACGGAGGAGGATCTGTTGACATGCAAGCTCAGTGGCTGTTTCATTCATAGCACTTTGGAACATTCCTCCATTTTTGCTCACATTAAAGCATGACTCTTCACTCTTAAACAGTCATTTCAAAATGCTGTTGTCAATGTTCATTTAGCAGACTCCCTCCATTGATAAAGATCATCCTGACGTTCCCTGGAGTGACACCAGCAGATCATATCAGAAACATATTAACATATGTACCAGATCATTTGATACAAATGTTTGTACAGGCATTCATGATTCTGAGCGGGTGAATCTTAATGACTTTTGTGATCCCCTGAAGAATTTGTGACTTTGGATGAAATTTCCCAACAACTCCTGCATGGATTGCTCTGGAATTTGGCACAGGTATTCACGTCCCCCTTGGGGAGAGTTTTCATTTAAAGCCATCATCCGGTAAAAAAATCAGTCAGAGCAAATGAGGTTTATGACAATAGCCTACAATAATGACATTCACATCAACCTCAGCTGTACTTTGTATTTAGTCCCAATGAGTCATTCTAAGTAGCAAATGCTACTTAGCATGCTAACATGCTAAACTAAGATGGTGAACATGAGCATTACACTGTGACAAAGGCAGAGAATGAGGAGCCAAGAGCAATAAGCAGACAGGAGACTGAGGCTGTTTTTCGCCTCAGGGTTTTACTGAAGTTTAGAGGCAGAAACGAACCAAACTACAGAAAAACAAAGCTAGTCTGGACAGAAACTAACTGGAATCTCTGTGGTCTTTACGCTCAAGCACTGACTGATGAAGAGGAGGGTGTATAAAGTCACGGACAGATGAGTAGAATGAGAAGGCCAGATTAAATGCCAATTCAGGCAGCTGCAATGAACCAGCTCACATCCAGGGAGGCAGGTAGGGACCTCTGGTGGATCTACAGGACAACACAGTGGTTATACCAGCAAGTATCAGAAGAGTCACTTGAGACATATACCTGCTAAATCTCAGCATGTTAGCATACTGATGTAACATTTAGCTCAAAGCAATGCTGGGCCTAAGTACAGCCTCACAGAGCCAATGCATTTTCATCCTTTTAGTCTTCACGTCGAGGCCAGGGAGAATTCTTGTCTCTTAGCATCCACATCATCAGCGTCTTAACATTGACTGTAATATGCAACAAGGTGACAGTGACTGTCATGATCACTGTCAGTGTGTTGCATGGTCCCATGGTTCAGATAACCCCACATCAATTGTACACTGTCTTTTCTTTCTTTTTTTTCTTTTTTTACCCATATGTTAGCAACACTACCGTATGCAATGTATGCCCAAGAACCTCCAAGTACTGACTGTAATTACACACAAACTGTGATTGTGTGATTAGTCTCTTTCAACCTTAAAGAAATGTATGTGAGGCAATCACAGTGTGGTTCTTGTAACTGTAGAAGATTGATTATGGGGAGCCAGAGTGGCTGAAGAGACAGGTTCAACTAGAGAAGCAGTGGAATCACTTGATGTTGGTGTTGGTCTCTTTACAGTGATTTATCAATGTCTGTTCAAGCTGCCCTTGTGGAATCCCAATGCTACGCATGTGTCTTTGTATAAGATGTACGTATTTGTAGTGGATGTGTATTTGTATGTTCTTCCAAGGCTGAAACACATGAAGAATGTGTTCTTTGTCGTTGAATGAGTCACTGGCCTTAAAAGATGGACTTTTCTAACAAGGTCAGGGTGCACCCACACAACATTCAACTTTTCCATGTTGACAGGGCTTATGTAACACTTTGAATTCAGTATCTATCAAACTATCACTTTCTAATGACCTACGAGATTGGAAGCATGACTGAACTGTAAACAGAGAAAAAAAAGAGGTGTTCTTCCTTGGGCCACTGTGTGAACATTAATCCAGCCCCCCCCCCCCCCCCCGCAACCCCGAAAGGGACAGTCGGTATAGAAGATGAATGAATGAATGAATGAATGAATGATGCTTGTAGAAATTAATACCGCACCCCCGCTTACTTCAAAGACGACACAGTGTAGCTAACTGACAGCTGCACTGCCGGAGTTGGAGATGTGTGCAGTTCTTTGATTGACCTCATCAGCTAGCTTAGTGTTTCTGCTGGCAACATTTATCCATGGTAAGCAGCATTTCACACAACTCTGCTGTGGAGAATGCAGGAGGATGCTGTCGTAACACTACATGAGCAGGGACTTTTGATTTCTCTTGTGACAGCGAACACAATGCACGGTGAATCACGGATTTGGAGAATCGTGACATCCCTAATGCTGTAGGTTTGCACACACAGCTTTCGTGTGTGCTCTTACTGACAGTTCTGGGGTGCTCATTTTCAGTTTTAACAAATCAAGTGTTTTAGATACTCCGGCTAAACTGCTGCAGTCTGATCATCTGACTGCTTGTCTTTCTTGTCTCACCAGGCTTCATTGAAGCGATGTCACTGTTTCTGGATCTCAGCAATTGATTTGTAATAAATTCTACTTTTCCTTAAAACTGGCAAAACTGCCTGCCTGCTGTGGTGAGAAAAGCAAGACTGATGAAAGCAATGACACTGAACACTGAAAACAGATGAGCCAACAGATGCTAAAAAACTCTGAGCTGAGGGGAACTTTAGAATCAGGTGATAATACTCACTATGAGCCATCCCTTTAACAGCACAAGCAATGCAAGGATTTTGAACTTTGAGCAAAGTTGAAATCAAGCAAACATCTTCAAGCAATAAACAGGAATCACATGATGTTTCTGATTACTTTAAACAAGTCCTCAGAGATTGGTGATCAAATTGTAATTCTGAGTGGCAGCAGCTCAAATGATAGAGCGGGTTAGCCGTTATTCACTGGGTTGGTGGATTGAATGTCTGGCCCCTCTTCATGTGTCTTTGATATCGATACTAGAACGACTCTTGATTACGTATGTGAAAAATAATAATGTAATTCTGTCCCAAAGGTGATTATATATTCTGTAGCACCCCCCCCCCCGTCCACTTCAGTTCTGAACCAGTGCCCATACTTATCCAGAAATGATTAATGATGATGGCGATAAATGACTGTATCAAAAATAACCCAGGCTGTGTGAGAAAATTGGAAGACAAAGGCATAAACTACAAGAGGAATCATTCTGCTGTGTAATTACATGCAACAGTAACTATAAACAATATTTCCAGATCAGAGAAAATCATTTTCTCAAAAGAAAAAAAAAAAAAGGTTTTTCAGCTGTATTCTATATAATCCAGAGACAGAAAACACAGAAGCCAAGACAGACAGGAAGATGAAAAGACCTGCAAGTATTAACCAGATATTGGCTTTGAAAATAGACATTTTTGGCATTTGCGCTCCGATAAACAGCCGTACAAATGGAGTACCTTAAGTGACAGCGAGCTGGGTGGAGAGAGTGTTTTCTGCCAAGGAGGAACACACACAGTGGCCAGCTGCAGGCTGGTGGGCGGTCTCTGGGCAAGGTAACAAACAGCCACACTCCACTACTGCAGTGCTGCCAGCAATCACTAATCAGCCACTGCCTGCACAAACACTCGCTCTCTGGACCAGAGAGGAAGGTGGTGACGTCGCCCCGTGGTGTTCTGAATTGCTCTGGTGCCAGGAGCAGCCCCGAGCGCTCCCACTGCTGGAATTCAGCAGCTTTGGCTTTTACTCTGGAAAATTTGGTTTTGTGTAAGTGGAAGAGCCCAGAGGAGTGGATGAGGAGTGAAAAGAGATGTGGATGAATGGACTGAGCACCTTTACTTGAACTGTGACTCACTGCGTCTGTGTTTCTACCTGAGAATCAGTCAAACATACTGATTTTTCTACTTCTCTGTTACCCCTAGGTCAAACTAGGAGATTATCTGCTTCCATATTACCTGCGTGTTTTCATCATGCAGAAAAACACCGGGCAGTATTCACTGCGTTCTCAGGACCTCTTTATGCTCTCTGTCCCAAATGCTCGGACTGAAATTGGGAAAAGGGCTTTTGGGTATTCTGCACCCTCAGCCTGGAATTTGTTGCAGAATGATTTAAAACTGAAGGAGCTCGTGTCATTAAATGTTTTTAAATCTAAAATGAAGGACTTGGAAGCAGTTTCTATGGGATGTCGATGTTTTTAGCTCGACCGTTTGTACAAATTACTCTCAGAAACACTCGTCTTGATTTATTGATAGTTTTTCTTTATGCAAATTTTAGTGAGAGATTCTTAATCTCAATGGGACTAACCTGGCTAAATAAAGGTTAAATAAATAAAATAAAAAAATCTTAACACAAGACTTGTGGGTGTAATGGTATGTGTATTTAGTACAGGCCGTTTAGTTCAGTATATGACTTCCTCAGTTTGGTATGTTCCATGACCCAATCAGTTACTGGCAAAATAGTCTATTCATGTCCTGTTAGCCTGGCTAATAAAATGTAAATGGAGTCTGGTGGCTTTGGCAAGAGCTATAGCTGTTTCTGGTTAAACTAAAAGGACCTTATTTTTTAACAGAAAGGTCTTTCTTTGTAAGGATGCTTTCCATAATGTTGTCAGACACTTCGAAGAACAGTCTAATCCTGTCAGTGGCAAAAAAACAAGCACTTACACTGAACACATATTGATGGTGTTAGATCGCCCAGATTACATTGCAGCCCGCTCTGCGGCTGCTGGCTGCAGCACTCACTCAATACAGGACCAATTTCAAAAATTGTTGTCTCCATTTGTCACTTGGACACAAAAACATGGGAAAATAAGATCTGTAATAGGATAAACATAGATATTATTCCCCCAAAACTTCTTTGGGACATTGAAATCTTCCAGGACACGTGGACCTGCACCAATTTATTCAAATGGAAACCCTGAGTGGGAGATGAAGTCCAGTGTGCTCCTCAGCTCGGAAATGAACCAGTGACTAAACCGGGTAATGGGTGTCTGGCTGTCAAAAGTAAAATTAACTGACATGAACTTGTCACTTGCATTAACATGTTTTAGCATTTGAGTTCTTCACCCTGCCCCGAATGTGACAGATCCCGGCTCTCAGCCAGTTGTCAGGCTTGGGTTGGATGGTACAGTATAGCTAATACTGTGCATTAGCCTGGTGAGCTAGCAGTCAGTAGTGGATGAAATAAAGCAGAAAGTTGCAAAAGGGGACTTTTTTCATCCCTAATGATTCAGGGAAGTCCATTGAATTACATTAAAATGCTTCAAGTTTGGCTTGTTGTTGAGACTGACAGCTGTGGAGACGGGCCAGGTGGGTCTGGGTTTTAGGCCTGTACAGATTTCTAAGAAACAGTGGCTTTTAGGATGGTGAAGTTGATCTGTTTGACCTTCTGTTCATTCAACACTTTGGTCCACTGTACATTATGTAAACGCCTACTGGCCAGACTTAAAAAAAATTGCTGTGGATATTCATGTTTCCCAGAGGATCATCCTCTTCCCTTTCCTGCAGAGTGGTAAAGTACTGGCTTGGAGCCCTGAACTTTTTGTTAAATCTCGCCCACAGATCTGTTGCCATTCTGATTTTCCCCAGTCTTTTATTTCACAGTAATCATTTCATTTTCTGTCAAGGCTACAAAATTTGAGCTTAAATTTTGTTCATAATATTTGGCCGTTCCGCACCAATAGCACCAATATAAAAGTTTTAGCATCTGATTTACCAAGTTACACCTGACACCAAAATGCCTCTTTCTGTACTTAAAAGAAAGAAAGAAAAATAGAGGCTTTTTTTTCCATAGTTTACTGTGACTGCTAGCTACTCGTCTCATCTGCAAGGAGAAAGTTGCCAGTCTTAAGAAATACAATCTCAAGTGGGATTACTCCACTAAGCATGCAGAGCAGTTTGCCAGGTACAGTATGAGGTAGAGGAGAGAGAGAGATGAGCTGCTCAGCTTCAGAGGGAACTAAAAAAAAGTGGACATTTTACTGCCAAGTACTACAGCAGCCCACCTAGGAGCAAACAGCACGGCCAGTGGCCCCCTGGCAATTTCAGACCCCTCCTCCAGAAGCACCCTTACACTAAAAAGATACAGACAGGTTATAAATAAATAATTCACTGAGTAGAGGGAGATGCAGAATGCAGAACCTTCCAGATCGGGTGTGAGGCCTCACTGAATGGATCAATGAGCATAAAATGATATGAAACATATACTATGGTATTCACAGTAACTGTTAATGGATCCTTTAATTTGTCACCCATGTGACTCTAAATGGACTCCTCACCAGCTAGTTGCTAACTTTGTCTGTTTGCTGTTTGGTGTTGTGCAGGAAGAGTGCAGTTTTTTAAAGCTTTTCTTGTTGAAAATAGCTGCCTGATGCTGCTGGAAACAAGGTTGGTGAGAATTAATCACAAAAATTAAAGTTACAGGTTATAAAACTAAAACAATAAGCTGAAAGACACTAAAGCACTCTACAGAGCTGAGGGGAGCTGCAGAGTTGGATTATGTACAGTACCTATAAGCATCTGAACTTTGATTATGTGCATAATCAACAAATACAGCTCACAAATCCTGCAGGCTTTCATTTTATTAAATACCAGGAAATTGAAAGGCCTTGTTCTTTGAAATTCACCCTGAGACTATTTTCCAAAAGACACAATTCCGTCCTTTGGAAACATGTCTACATTGCAAGATATGCAGATGACATGCTTTAATTTAGAAATCTTCAATTACTTTGCCAGAGTTGGCTTTGTTTTACTTAGCAGTTGTGAGCTCACACTGGAATCATTCATTCCACACAAAGAGTAATAAATTAGCCTTTCCATTACTGTTTTCCGTTGCAGATACATTATATTGCCTTCATAGAATAATTAACAATATAACATTTATGCTATTGTAGTTGTATCCATCAATTCTGTTTCTCGAAGAAAACGCAAGCACTTCATCTTATGGATGGATGCATGGATGGTGGACATACAGAGAGGCATATAAGGGATTAGAAAGCAGGGAAGGCAGTTAAGAAAATGTCCTGCAGTCTGTGTGCATCAGAAGAGCTTGGCGTGTGTTTGTGTGTGTGCGTGCGTGCGTGCGTGCGTGCGTGCGTGCGTGCGTGCGTGTGTGTGCGCGTGATGTTGTCACTAAGTACACCAACCTCAAAAGCTTTACGGGTCAGCTCTCCTCCTGTGTCTTTGTTGCTACTAACAGGACAGGAGTGAGAGGAGAGGGGTGAGGGAAATGGAGGACAGAGGATGTATAAAAAAATATGCAAAGTTCTTGGAGGATTGGTGTTTTGATCAATTCCATTAAGTGCTGAAAACACTTAACACTTAAGAGTGCACTAGAAGGTGCGGTGTGTGTGTTTCACCCTTTTTGTCAGCAGGTCACCTAGCTTGCAGCTTGCAGCTTTTCACAGCTCAGTGTCGTAACTCCATCAGTTTGTAAATACCAAAAAAACATTCCCTCCAGCACACATCTGAGGTTACAAAGCAGGTATGGGTACAGACTCAACAGAAAGGCAAGAATGAGGAGAAAGTGGGAGATTATACAGAGAAAGAACAAAGGAAGGACTTTTTTAGTGTGACCTTTTGATGAAAATATCTCACAAAGATATGGAGGACAAACAGTGCTCAGTCACAAAACATAAAAGTTCAAAAGAAGATAGACGATAGATATTTCAAAGATGGAAACAAAGTCGTGCCTGTCCCTGGAATTTATCTAATCTCACTATGATTCAGTTTCACGGATAAAGAAAATCCATAAACAGTAATGAACTGAAGACCAGAGCAGGAAATGTTACTAGTTAATTAAATAATTTAGAGAGAGTCAAGTGCTGGTAAAATGCTGACTTTTGTTAGTCAAACTTGTGAAATTTAAGAGTGAATTCTTCATCCTGTATTCCTGAAAGGCAATAGTATTAATATTGCCACTTTATACAGAAACTGATTAAAACAGTGGTGCAAGGCATAGAGCAAAATGGAGAGAATAAAAGCCAGAAAGAAAAAACAAGTGAGAATGAGAAGTGAAGAATGAGAGACATTAAAGATAAGGAAATCCTTGCCATGAAGCTGCTTCGACCCAGGCTTCTCCTGTATGAGTCACTGTCAAGCTGCCCACCACTGATTGAAAATCCTGTTTGATGAGGCACCAGTGCCTCACTAATCCAAGCCCTTTGGCAATGGAGGTCGGTGGGATCAAGCTGGTATAAAAAGAGAAACAAAGGCAGCTTTTCTTCGGCATAGTCAATAACCTGAAACTCAATTTGACCTCCTGCTTAGCTGATATCCTGGAAAGAAAGGCCTTCATTAATTTTTAGACTATTACTAATTCAGAGCTGAGTACAAACTTTTGTTCCAGTGGTATGAACAGTGAAAGGAGGCTGGCTGCAGATAAAGTTCAACAGGAGGAAAGTTTATATGTTTGACAGAAGGTGATATGATTACTCACCAGTGGCTGACAGAGGGCTATTCGCTTAACCCAGCCAGCCACTGGATTTTTAAATCTGTCTCACCTGTTTGAGTGACTTCTCAGGCCTAGAATTAAGTCATGTTTAGGGCAAGGCCACTTTGGCCTTTGATGAATGCACATTTATTGGGGCATTGCGCCCAAACTGTAGGGCACCAAGGCCATAAGAGATATCTAAGGTTAGGTCATTACTGGATGGCGTACTGTAGGAACTCGCTTTAAGTGAGATTCTGTTGACTATGCTACATTTCATATCCTCATTGTGATATTTCTACATTGTTTTCGTTCTTTTTACTTTAGCCCCTCCCTTCATACTTCATGATCGTCATCATTCTAGCACCATCCTGGGAATGAGGTGACTCAAATAAATTCTTGAGACAAGCTCATTAGCATCTCAGGAGACTGAAATGAACTCCTCCAGACAGAATGTAAATATTTTTCATCAGTCGGATGAATCACAGCAAAGAACAACAAGACAGCATTTATTTAAGAAAACTGACAAAAATTATTACCCAAAGTAACACGAATGATGTATGACTTTTAAATGACATGAACTACTGTAAATAGAATCGTCAGACTCTTGGTTTTCCTTTTTTTAGAAGGGGAACTTGGTGATTTGTGATTGTTTTGCCTGAGTAGTTTTTTGAGACATAATTTCGACTGTAACTGTATTTTGAAAAGTACTGCTGGTTGATATTTTTGAGCCTCGACTTAACTGTGCAGGAATCCCTTTGATGGAAGTGTCTCATCCCTCAGATCAATAGTCATTTCTCTGAGCTGCTGTCCCCAAAGATTACTCAACATGATGTCCTGTTTGTCCCATGAAACACACACCGCAAAACATGCCAGTATCTGATGGTGTATAGGCTTGTATGTATGTGTGTGTGTGTGTGTGTGTGTGTGTGTGTGTGTGCGTGTGTGCGATTGTGTGTGTGTGATAAGATTGTGTGTTTGCCCTCTGTGAGGTCATAAAGTTAACAGCCATAACCAACATCATAAAGACTGATGACAGGAAGTCAGGCTTCCCTGAGGTTCAGGCGCACACACACACACACACACACACACACACACATAAAAATACACAATTCACTCTCACACTGCAGATCAATCCATCACTGCAGTGCCACATTGTACTGCATGGCCCACATGCAGCGGTGCTGCTCGTCCTCCTCTGGACGAAGTGGAGAATTCAATATTTGAGTTTAAAAAAGGGTGGAGGGATTATTTAAGGTCCATCTGTGAGTGAAACGAATGCCCTCAGTAAAAATCAACATCAGCATTATAAAAGTAGTTACGATTGCTTCGCAGTAATGAGCCTTTTTCAGCCCTTAGGGCCTGAAGGGCAGAATATGAGGGTTGATCTGACGTCCAGCTCAATTACAAAATTGACTCTGGTGTTAAAATCCATTAAGGTTTAACTGCATTTTTTTTACCAACATCTGGTATCTGATTCACACCATATATCCCATTTTCTATAAAGAAAATCTACCTTTCTCTTTCTCTATGTCACAGACCCACTTTCTCCACTTTTTCCCACTCTTTCCTCACTTTTTCAATTTTCAAGAAACTTTCTGACATTAAATAAATATTGGTCCACCTGTCTGCACCACTGTTCAAAATATTCAAGACTGTGCTGCAAAATATGGATAACACTGGTGCATGAACCAGACTGAAAACTGAAACTCATATACAGTTGCTACTTGCATAAGTCTTGAAAAAAAAAAAAAAGCACCCAAATTATTATCCATTATTATCTTTCTGTTCAGTTAAATAGGGTTGAATATGAAGTTTCTGCACGCTGTAAAAATTTTGGGTTGCACATCACTTCCTATCAGGTCCGAGCTGCTCCACTATAGAAAATGGCAGTTTTTTAGATAGAGACTGGTACATGATGGACTCATAACGGACTCATACATTAAAGAAAGCAAATAACTAATTAATTCTGCTTCAAACACTACAGGTACACCCTCTCTGCTGTGGAAGGGGCTTTGCATAGAAAGTGTCCAGCAAATGGCAGAAGTGTAGGTGGCAATCTGCCTTTTCTGTCTCGCAGAAACAACTTTGTCTGATGGTATTTTTCCCTCTTTTTTCTTTTCCTTCACCTGAGATTTTAAGGTTTTAAATTCGGAGGCTGCTCGGCTTGCTGTGGAGAGCATGGGCGTTATTCATGCGAAGAAAAGTTCCCCTCCATGACTTCACAGATTTGTGTTTTCCAGAGGTGAAGAGAATGGCAGAGAGAGATTGACACACAGAGGTGCAGCCTGAGAGGGGGTGATTGGCGTGAAAGCCTCTTAAAGGATTCGGAAAGAATGAGATGCAGATGACAAGTGAGAGATGGAAACTCTGCAGGCTGACAACAATACACAGAGGCACATGCAAACACACACACACGCACACACACACACACACACACACACACACACACACACAAATCTCATCTCTCTCACCTTCACGCTGACTTAAACTTCAGCAGCTAATGAAGATGGAAGCTGCTTCTTCAGCTTTACTGATCAGTATAAAGACAGTGTGTGTGCATGTGTGTGTGTGTGTGTGTGTGTGTGTGTGTGTGTGTGTGCGTGTGTTTGTGTGTGCATCTTTTTAAGCTAAACAGCTCTGAGAAAATGTTTTTTTTTTTTACCAGCTTCTCTGCTTTGGGATCCGCAGCAACTACCCATTCTCCACACAGAGAAGACAGATTTGCAGACACACACACGCACACACGCACACACACACACACACACACACACACACACACACACACGCACACACTGTAGGGTATTTGTGTGGATTTGTGTGTGTGTGTGTGTGTGTGTGTGTGTGTGTGTGTGTGTGTGTGTGTGTGTGTGTGAAGTATCTTTTTTTTAGCCCAATCTCTTATAGCGCTAGGTGCATTTCCCGGTTCTCTTCCTGAGACAGGGATAAACCATGCATCCGTCCCCACGGCCTCCTTTACTTTCCTGACTGGCTGTTTCGTATTGGCCTCACTGTAGAGTGGAGCTCATGTTAACTTTCCCTCCTGTGTCTGTGTTTCTTCACTCTCACTCAGACGTCCAGTAGATCATGACAGTGGTAATATTGCTTCGACTGCAGACGGCTCAAACTGTAACTATTCTCCGAGGCTTATGGCGGAGCTCGGCTCTCCTGAGTGTGATTTTAGTCGTTCCTTTATTTTCACATTTGTAGGGTAGGGCTGCAGGTAATTATTTTTATTTAACCAATGATCTATGGACTTTGACTAACTTACAAAATAAGATGAGTTACAGGACAAATTTATTGAAACTAACTAAGCTTTGTATCTCCATAAGATGAGAGAAATCAGGGTTTATTTGGACCGTCCTGTCTTTCCAAGACCTTCAGGTGAAAAGGTTTCATATGACCAAGATGCAAGAGGATTTCCTTATCCCCACGGAGGACTGTAGAAACCTTCAGAAAACAATTTTAGATTTAGGATTTATTATCACAGAGGAATATTTGTTTTCACAGCCAGCGCAACACAGAAACATACGTCAAACAAACATCAATCATATCAGAGTCTAGAGCCAAAATGAAATTCATTCTGTCAACGCTGAGTGTATTACACTGAATGTCCACGATATTCACACTGACATGAGCACTGTGTTTACAAAATGTAGCCTGCTTGCTCTTACACCGACTGTGTAAAACTGAATAATTTCCACTGTGTGCATTGTCACTGACACTGACTTGGCATTGCAGGTCTAATTTAAATTCTTTTTGCTCTACATTGTTTTTTTTTTCTGATCCACTAGACCTAGAAGAGCCGGGCACCCTTATCGGTGCACGTCTGTGACACCCCTTTCTTTCTGTGAAAGAATTCAATTCTCCTATCACTTGCTATCTTTCTTTGTCTGCATCTGCACCTATTCATAAACCTCTGTCCTGTTAAGACCGGGCTCCACTTCTTCCTCAGGTTATCACAAGCGTTCTGAGGCCTGAGCAGTGAAGGTTAAAACTTAAAACAAGGCTTTATCGCTTAAAAGTTTTCAGCAGTCCAGGGGGAGCACATCACTTCACGCACACGAGGTCATTTAAGTGCTGGAAGAGAGAGATTTAGCCATTTAAAAGTGAGTAATGTATGAACAATACACAGTTGATCATACTGAAGTACAAGGTTTCCATCCATCCATCCATTATCTATACCGCCTATCCCTTTCGGGGTCGTGGGGGGGCCGGGTCTATCTCGGCTGTCAATGGGCGGAAGGCGGGGTACACCCTGGACCAGCCGATCGCAGGGCACATACACACAACCATTCACACTCACACCTAGGGGCAATTTAGAGTCTCCAACCTAATGAGCATGTTTTTGGTCTGTGGGAGGAAGCCAGAGTACCTGTAGAGAACCCACGCATGCACGGGAAGAACATGCAAACTTCGCACAGAAAGGCCCCGCCTGACCCGGGGATCGAACCGGCAACCTTCTTGCTGTGAGGCACGTGCACTACCAGCTGCGCCACCGTGCAGCCCCTACAAGGTTTCCTTGATTGTAAAATCAATAAGGAACTCAAGGATTGCTAAAGCACTGAGTAAATGATAAATTTTCTCTTGACATTTTTATACTGAAGCTGCTTTATGCAGCTGGATACTGTATAGTAACGGTTTTGGATGTTCACTAAATGTACAAAATATTAGGAACATTAATGTTGACTGACATCTCTAACCTCTAACCTCATCTACATCTCCTGATGTACCTTTGACAAAAGGAATGATGATGGGACAGTGGATTTTATCTTTATTAGTCTTAAGTGTACTTCATGGAAAGAGGAAGAGTTTCAAGGTGTAACTAAACTATTCCATCAGTATCTGCATTTGTTATATCTGGATTTGGATTTAAGCTGAAAGTGGGGGGGGCCTACACTGGTGGAAAGTTATACTCATATACTGTATACATATCAGGATGGTTGGTGGTTCGATCCCCAGCTGCATGTTAATGTGTCCTTGGGCAAGATACTGAACTCTGATGGCTGAGTGAGAATAGGATAGAATCATCACGGGGCACTTAGGATTGCTCTGTTGCTCCTGATGAGTGGGGTGGCAGCTTCTGCCATCAGTGTGTGAAGGGGTGAATGCTGATATGAGTGGTCGGAAGATGAGAAAAACACCATATAAATACAGTCCATTTACCATTTTTCACAATTATGCATGAGGTTTACAAACAAAATGTGAAAAAGAGTGCATAAATTAAGTCTAAATAAAAGATGTGTTTATGGTCCAGATGGAAATATATAGTGGGAAAAAAAAGTCAGAATTGCATATTGTTAATTTTCTGGAGGATGTGTTTATAATGGAAGGTGGTCGGAATGAAAGTTGGTCTGAAGAGTCTGTGATGAAAGAGAGAGAGAGAGAGAGAGAGAGAGAGAAAGCCATTGACAAAATACAGGCCGTAATACTTCTTAAAATAGAAATATAAATTGTTATTTTGTTGTGTATACGAAAAAAATGAGAACGCTATTGACATAATGTGAGAAGCTCACTTGGCCTAGTGGCGTGCACTGAGAAACAGCCCCGAACGGCTCCTCAGTTCCCTGTCTGCTGTCACGTCTCACCTGGTGCCAGCCTCAACGTCACTGCCCAATGAATCTGATGAAAAGAAGAATGAGAATCAATATCACCAAATGTCTTTAAAGATCCTCTCCAGGTATCTTTTAAGACTTTTAAGGTTTTAAGATTTTTTCTTCAAAATAAAAGTCACATATCTTCAAAACATCAAATTGCTCCTCCCCTGTTATTAAAAAACAATCCATCATCTATGAATATGCAAACAGTTTTGTTTGGAAGTCTCCTTTCATTTTCCACATCATACTCTAAGTTGCACAGTGGACCGTGATTGGCTTTCAAAGGATTTGTGATGTCACAGATCTTAAACTCAGATTTAAGGTGAGTACAGAAAACTTTTGCCCTTCAGCAAACCATCTAAAACCATCTACACTTCCATGTTTAAGCCTATAGCCTACTAGCTTATGTTTATCACATCTGTGTCAGGAGAAGTCCTGCAGCTTTGGCTGCTAGCACTCCTTTTTCCTACTGCACAGACAAGAAACTGAATACATTTGATACTGAAGAAAACATCATTTGATTTCTAAACAGATTTCTGGATGTTCATGCACAATAGACAGTGAAGATCCTACCACCACTGTAAAGGGTGATGGCAGCAGAGTGTGTATTATGCCCATGTGTTTTGATTTGACTGGGTAATGACTCAGAGAAGATGTGCTGTGACGTTTGTTCCCTTCATATCTAAATAGTGTATTTGTATGAACTGTACAGTGCAGGATAATAGGGCTGAAAAGGATAGAAGAGGACTGGCTTTGGCGCGTGTAGAAACCGTCATGTTGTTTTGCATTTCATTGGCAGCAGCAGCAATATAATAAGATTAGGATTCTAAATTTGACTGATTAAGTGGATTATATGACTGATTTCGAATACAGTCATGAAACACAAATTGGACCTACAAGGTTTCTGCAGCATGTGGACGAAATGCTTAAAGCTTAGAAAGAAATGAGTGTAGGATGGAGGGGGGATAAAAGTGAGGGGAGAAGGGACTAGATTTTTGCTATCAGCCCACAGCTAAAAAGACTTCTTCATGTCAGCTATTTTTACCTTCCCCCTTAATCCTTCGCTCTTTGATGAGGAAAGGATGGATTCAAGATTTTTTTTTCATCTTTTTTTCTTCAGAGGTGACAGACGAAGGAAAACCACTTGTTACGAAAGTCCAACCTCATTACCACAGACGTTAGTCATACGCAGACACACATATGCAAAGAATAACAAGTGCGTATTCACAGACACATTAAGAAACAGCATTAATGCAAACACACACTCTTAAACTTGCAGTCCATTTTGTGTGCAAGTGTGTGAATACATGCATATCATTGTACTTATGTGTCTCTCTGTATTAGTATCCAAGTGCCACGACTTTATATTTATATATGCACATGCACTTTTATGCGTCTGTGTCTTTGATCAAGGCGAGCAGAGTTAGCACTAAGCTTGCTCCTGTCTGTCACAGAGGCTAACCATGGGCTTAATAGAGCAAGAGGGGATATGTTTGATTTTATATATAGAAAGAGAGACACGCACATATTTACAACTCACACACTCACACACACACACACACACACACACACACACAAACCCTACCAGCCACATATTACATTATGGATTACAAGTTCTCTTCTCTTTAGATAGAGTGAGGCACAAGGGAAATAATAGACTCACTTCTTTAAACTGCATAGTGCAAATCAGTAATCTGATTCCTGGGAGTTTCGAGATGCAACTGGCTAACAATGACAGTGGGGTGGTTACTGCTTTACTTCATGTAAAATGCAGAAATCTTGCCAAATAGAAATGTGCAGAGTTTCATGTTATAGGCTGAGTCAAAGGGGAAAATGCTCAAAGTGTGAGGGCAGTAGAAATACAGGGCTGCAATCTAACAGACTTAGAGAACTAAAAGCAATATCATAAAAGGATTTTTGCCTGCTTAGATCGATTTCAGTGAATCTGCAGTATGTGCTCTGATTAAAGTCAACTGAGCTGAGCCGATGAAACTCTGATGGACCTCTGTGTGCAGAGCTCACTGCATGTCATTTGAATTCGTCTATTAGTCAGTGTGCCTGGTGGAATCACTTGATTGTATTCCTAAAATCAGAATATTCAGTCTCGTTAACCAGGCTAACAAAGTGGTGAGGCATAGCACATTAAATCTTGACTATTGACTATCCTGTCCTATTGGATGGACCTAATTTGGTACGAACATTCTTGTTCTCTAGATGACTGGTATCATTCATTCCCCTCACTTTTTATCTAAAGTCAACAACAGCTCAAATTTTCTACATGCGCAACACATCAGTTCCTCAAAGGATTCCCCTCTAATTTACAGCATTTCCTTCTGATTTAATAATTTTACATTTACTTGTACTTGTTACATACACTTAAAGTTTATTTCTTCACTCACTACAATGAATGTGTGTTGGGCTCTTAATACTTCCAAATTGCTGGTGATAAACACTCAATTCATAGGGCTAAGCTAACATATTAAATTTATTAGTATGCTAACTGTACTTATGTCAACATGCTAACAAGACACAGTTTAAAAAGGTAAATTTCAAAAAGGTTTTTCAATCACTTGAGGAGGTGATCTCAGCTCTACCTGAAGGAATGTCAGTGGGTGATGACGGTCGGCTCTTGATTGGCCACCCTGGTTGCATCTATTATTATTCCAACCCAGTTTGGATAAAACTACACCCACTTCCATATGAAAAAAGCCTCAACAGCTGCATTCCCAATGGAAACTCCTCTTGCCCTTGAGTGAAGCATAGAAGCTGTCATGATCTGGTTTGTTTGGTTTAGATATTTTGTGTTTTATTTTGAAAGGTTTCCTCATGTGTCATCTTTTTCTTTACTTCCTATATTTTCACGCCCTGTGATTGTTTGATTTGTGTCACCTGTCACTCATTCATTTTCACCTGTGCCTCATTAATTTTCCTCCAAGTGTATTTAGGTCTGTGTGTTTCCCTTCGTCTTCGCTAATTTGGCTTCGTACCTCTTGTGACAAGCGTTTCCGCCCCTGTGAGAATTTTGCTAGTATTTATGAGATTTTGGACATTTGCTTCTTTTTTCCTGGTCCTTGTTTGTTTTTGGATTTTGTTTGCCTATGGACTTTTTACTTTGATTTTGACCCCATAGGTCTTTGTTAGATGCCATTATATTTTAATAAACTTTTTGAATTGCACCAGCTCTGCCATGTGGTCTGCGTTTGGGTTCAGTCCCTGTTTGTCTACTAAATAATGTGTTGCTCTGGTCGGTCTGCCTTCCTTGCGGGACAAGAAACAAACCGCAGTGATGCTGATAGAGTCAATTCTGAGCTATTGTTTCCTTTGTGAACGCACCGGCTGTTTTATGAACCAAGCACAAGAAACACACAGACAAAACCAGAGAATACAGCCTCTAAGATTGACTCAAACTGTTAACTTCCTTATGAATGAGCGTTTCCCATTACTCAACACTCCGACAAACAATAACAAATTCAGATTCAGAGCATCATGTTTCGTATTATGCAATACCACATGTGGACTGCAAGAACTGCTTGATGTTTTTCCCTACATCTTTCTACATGTAGTTGAGAGTGAAGGCAACATTAACGAAGCTAAAGAAAGCCATGATTGCTGCTCTT
The DNA here is from genome assembly GCF_039877785.1 of Chaetodon trifascialis. NCBI lineage: Eukaryota > Metazoa > Chordata > Actinopteri > Chaetodontiformes > Chaetodontidae > Chaetodon > Chaetodon trifascialis. Next base: position 8,074,500 of record NC_092060.1, read on the forward strand.
TATTATCACTTGAGTGTTTACACAGTGATTCCACAGTGGTAGTCGGACACACAGTGGAATAATGTGTTACCTGGATGTAACTCTATACATCCATGTGTGTCGCTCACCATCCCTCTGTACTTCTGAGTAAATGAAAGAATGCAAACAGACACTCTGGGGAATAGAAAGTACAATGCAGTACATGAGTCTAGCCTCATGGAGGTGATATCAACAGAACACTTAATCAAAACGTAAGCTGAAGGTACCCACAGCAGGACTCCTGTTAACCCCCTGACATCCACTATAAATACATCCGACACCAGGTTGAAAAGCAGCGTTTCACTGTCCTCTCTGGTTGAAACTTGCAAGTCTGTTACAGCTGTATGCACACCCAGCAGTGAGGTCAGTGTACTGACACACACTTTGGGAATGGGATTTCGTTAGACCACTGATTGACAGCGTGTGTTCACATGAACGATTCACAGACGATCACTTGAAAATTAGCATATTTTCTATCTTTGTGTTATGCATTTTTAAAGCAAATGACTGAACTGAAGACACACAGAGAATGAGACAGTGACTGAGATGAAAAGAAGTCAGTGAACGAGACATTACAGCTGCATACGAGAGATATACAGGGAGTAAGAGAAGAAAGACAACAGAACAGAGGAAAGGGGGAAGTAGTGCGGATGATTTTCAGGCACCATAATAAGATGCGTGGGTTGAGGATTAGAGTGTAATTTTAGGGACACAGCGTCCTGAGAGTAGTCAGTTACCTTGGCCTTTTCTGTGTGTGTAGGTGGTGTGGTTTATTAGAATTCAAATGGGAAACAAAATAACTATATAATAAATCTCCCTCTTTCTATTTCCCCTTTCTCTCCTTCCCATTCAGCTCCCATTCTCTTTCTCTAAATTTATAGCATAAAAAAAAAAAAACTTTTCCAAGAGGATTCAGAACAACCATGACTCTCATTTAAATTTTGATGAATGACTCAAAAAAGATTTGAGTAAAGGATATTGATGTGGGGCATCATTTTATGTATTTTTTTCAAGGCCTTCAGTATTAGAAGTCCTACTTTTTGATTGAGCAGTTACCAAACAACCAAGGAAATGACAAAGCATATTTCCCAAAATGAACAACTATTGCTTTAGATGCCTATACAGGAACAGTTCAAAACTGTCCTTCACGGATGTTTTTATCTAAGCCTTTTAACTAATGCTGTTTAGTTATTTATAGTTATAACAGTTATACAGTTGCCTTTTAGCCAAAATTTAAAGTTCACTCTAGAGATTCGGGAATAAGTTGAAGTTGTCAGAGCTAAGGCAAAAACATATACACTACCATTCATGTACTAATGTGCTGTTTCTCCACTAAACTGCAGCAGGCATGTGTTTAGTAGGGAACATTTTCATGGTCCAGAAATGTTTTTTCTTTCCCTTTGTGCGTTTGCATAGACAGAAGACATAAAACTCGTTTCACTGACTTGAGTAGCAGGTTATAGTTGTGAAAGCACTTTGCCCACATTAATCAACTAATATAAATGAGCTTTGCATGATTAAGTTAAGTGACAAAGAGAGGAGTAACAAGTAACATCAAAGAGGAAATCTCAACAACATTCTCCTTACAGATGAAATCCTTTCAGTACATCATAGATGGCTATTTAAAGCTGTTTTATATAATAAAAAATGTTAATACATGCACACTTCAGTCTAACAACATGGTTTTTATTCTATCATGAGCACATTTTATCCTGGGAACAGCACACAATAACACATGCTGTAAAATAAATAACACCTGTTCATTTGTCGGTTGATATTACTTAATGACCACATTAAATCAAACAGGTGACATCCCTTTTTCTGGCTAAATGAGTAGCCATTGTGCTTCATCACATGGGCCACATTTCATGTAACCGAGGTGTGGAACACAGGACAGTGAGTTCAGAGAGCTTCTAAAATCTGTAAAATTAAAAGATCTAATCCTTCTCCGATTTTAGTACTTAGTCCACACAGAGATGTACACATCTGGCGCCAGGCTCTTAGGTACAGAATGGAGGGATATATGAGGTCCCAACTTTTGTCATCTAACAGGAAAGTTGGCAGGCCACTCAGCTGTAGTATTTTTTATTTATTCAGACAGGGAGGATGAGAGAAGGAATGACAGATGTAAGAAAGTGTGGTGGGAGTTGATCCTTGGCCACCAGGGGTACAAGAGGCTCAAAAGGAGGGAACTTACACAACTTTTGACTATATTCACCCTGCAGCTCAGGCTGTCCCAATTTAGAATTTTCCCAGCTAAGGTATGTGATTCACTTCAGATCTGAACTACCAGGCCAAAATGATGAGCTGTTGTGATACTGTAGCACTACAAGAAAAGCATGGAATAAACCAATTAAGCAGCAGTTGAAGAAGTCATTGAATATTTCTTTGTACTCTTGCAAGAAAAACAAGAGCACAGTGGGATTACTTTTGAAACTAATTTTCTGCAGTCATTCAGTCATTTCTATATATCTACATCAAATTATAAGAGAAGCTGTGACTAATGCTCATGTTCAATCAAAACAGGAATATGTGTATTTGTTTGAGGAGAGAACCTTTGACTGCTACCAAGAGATTCAGTTGGACTCAACAAACCTGCTAAACGGGAGAAACTAAAACAAATGTGATATCCACTACATCACCAACAGTAAAAGCAACCCTCTCAGTTCTACCCTTCTTGGTAAAATAGACATTTGTGGCGAAATCCTCTGCCTGGGGGAAACCTTCCAAAATGGTGAGTTATATCCTGTGCAGAAAAGCAATTGACTCAAACAATTCCACAGAGTGGCCCACGTCTTGGACCAGATTGTGGGAGCAGACACACCAGAACATTTGGTTATATCCCACTGCATTGTCCATTCTCTCCAGAGACTAATTAAGCATGATTAGTGCACAATTAGCTCTTTCCAAAATTGACTGGAGCTTAACATGAGAGAACAGGATTGGCAACTGTTCTTCCTGCTTAAAACTATTGGGAATCAATGTGCTCAAGTGGCTTGTTATGTGCCTGACAGCTTACTTTGAACATGTTTAGTTTGGAGAACACGCAAATAGTAACATTATGAATGAACATGGTGCAGCTCTTCACAATCCTGAAGTTGTCAACACTCAAAGTCAATATGATCAAGGTACTAACGTCTACATCCATTGGGACTAAGCAGCTCAGCTCAGACCCTACCTGCCAATAAGGGCACTTATATCACTTTCTTTAAAATGTCAGTGTAATAAGGATTGGGTTAACTAGTTCCGATATGAACTGACTACAATGAGGTGGTCAGAATCAGATACCTGGTTGAAAGTGAAACTCTGTGAACATCCCTGCATTCATTGGCAGAGTATCTTTCTGCAGCTCTTCGGTACTCTTATGCTTGGTAGATTTGTAGCTTTTTCCTCCGTGTGATAAACTGAAATCTGTGTTCCATATTTTAGAAAAAGGCTGGCTTTGACCGACGTTGATCCTCCTCCCATTTGGAGAGATACTTTTAGATTTTTGGCAGCTACTCCACCCCTCTTACATTCATCCATCCCTTTTCCTGCTTCTTCTTCCAATAGCAGTTGCGATATCAGTGATGACTTCCTGTGAACATTACAGCCAACCTTTTTTTGTTTTTTAGGAAGGTTAAAAATACAGGAGATTTACATAAACATATTTAAATGAAAGGACAGCCGCAGAGAAGGATAAAATACAGGAGAATTCTGGGAAAAAACATGAGGGTTGACAAGTCTAGGTCTCCTAAACTGCACAAAATCCTGAGATTGTGGCCAGATATTCCCAGTAAATTGAGATAAAGACAGTAGTAGTGGGATTCAAAGCCTACTGAGAGACTGGAAGCATAATCCACTTGGCCACACTGTGCTCTTTAACATTTGTTTCCATTAGCAGAGGATGATTTCGATCCATCGACCTCTGGGTTATGGGCCCAGCACGTTTCCGCTGCGCCACTCTGCTCTCAGTTTCTGTCATGAGGCCATGAATACACAATCAAAAAAATGGCAGGAAAACACAGGTAGATATCACTTCCATGTACTCACAATGCATCTATTTGCATCAACATGAGATCAACATGGAAAATTGCTGCCATCAGTGATACTGAGCACAAAGCAGTTCCACACTTTCTCTGGTTTGATGTAAAGTATTTCTTCATTGTGAAAACTACCCTTTGGCCACTACTGACAGCTAGTTCAGGATCACTAAAGTACATTACTACTCAGTTTTTGGTTAAATACTCCACCATCATTGACTAATATTTTCTATTAGCAGAGGATGGTTTTGATTCATCAACGTCTTCATTATCGGCCCAGCACGCTTCCACTGTGCCACTCTACTTTTAGTTGTTGTTGCAAGAGCATGAACATACAAATTTCTTTGTCAGCATCTTGGGAGTAGCCGCAAAATCAAGTAAAATCAAAAGTCAAAGTTTTCTCCTAAGTTTGCCAAATATACAATTAAGTCATAATGTGAGACTTTTTTTGAATGAAATTTGTCCTCAGTTTTGTTTGTTTAGAAAGGTTACAAATACAGGAGATTTACACAAAAATATTGAAATGAGAGGACAGCCACAGAGAAGGATAAAACACATGAGAAAAAATGCCAAGATGGTTTTGATCCAATGACCAAACTTTCCTCCACTGCATGTCTCCACACCCACAATCTGTTATTTCAAACAAATTTCTTATCTGTCTTTGGAGGCCTACACTAAATCTATTGAAATTCTCTTTGCCAGTAACTCTACCACCAAGCAATGTACCAAAGTGGAAATGTATGTACCTGGAAGCTTAACTTGTCATAATTACTTGAGTGCTTTCGTTTCAATATGTCCTCACTCCCAACTCATCGCATAGCAGCTTGATCAGTGGCCCTGCAATTCAAACTATGATGCTTTGAGTACCCCTTGAGCATCAGTTTTGCATGTGCAAGGCTCCATGGTCAAGTTGGCAATAATAAATATAGAATGTTTAGTTAGAAGTGTGGGGCCTCTGAAGCAAGCTGCAGTTTTGACATGTTGGAATTGAAACAAACTCCTTGTAGGAGTTTGAAATGGTTATGTTTTCCCTGTCTCCTGTCTGAATCCCAAGATTGATAAGATAGCAACAGCCAGCAAGTATTACAAAGAGCAAGCACATTGGCATAAAGAGGTCAAAATAAAGAAACCATACAGGATACAGAATACAAAAATAACTATGTAAAAAATAGTAAATGTCATAGAAATCATACTGCCAGAGAAAAGTACTATTGCTAATATTCTTATGAGAAAACTACTAATGACATATATTGCAGGGGCGGACTGGGACAAAAAATCGGCCCTGGTATTTTGGACTAGACTGGCCCACCACATTCGATAACGTACACCTTTTTGGTCTTTTCGGACTCTTGAATGTGTATACCAACCGTGCAACTCTTTAAAACCACGTACCTTAAGCCATGCAATGAGTTAACGGCAATCAGTGAGAGTGGACACATTAAATACTTCCAAAAAGAGTAATTTATTAACACTATAAAAAAGTATACTCCACCACTCCATCACAGTAATGGATGTTTAAGCAGAATTCATCCTATTGGGTGTACCTATGTGTTTCAGGGAGGAAGATGAGATATGATGGATCAGATGCTAACTCTTCCAAGAGTAGTACTCAATAAATTGTGAACTTACCCAGTCCAAAAGGATGAATGTAGCTGAACTCCTGAATGAACTTTGAACTCTGTGTATGTATGTTTGAGAAAAAGAGAGAGAGATTTAATTATTGGTCAGTCTTCAAGATTAAAAAAAGCGTAGAAAAGTGTAAAAACAGAAAATTTAAGAGGGATGATGACACATGAATGAGGGAGAGACAAAGAAATAATAGACATGGTTGATTGATCTGATTATCACTGTTTTCCAGACAAAGCAGTGATGAATAAAGAAGGCCTGTGGACTTGGGCAAATTCTTAAATAAGAAGACATCATCCTGTATGTGTATGACAGCTACGAAGCGAATGAGAGGATCATCTGTGTTTTTTGCATTACATTAACTGTGAACTTACCAAGGAAAAGGGATGCAAGTGAAGTCACCCCCTAAAGGACTACAGGTATTACAAACTAACTACAATACAAACTAACCTGGCCACAGAACATTAGCCAAAAATATGTTATTGACGTTTTATCATTATCAGATTTACCAAGGGGTTCGGTTGCTTTCCTCATTAGAAGTGTTCTGAAAGCAGTCCAGCTTACCGCAGGTTTTATTGCATGTCCCTGTTCAATGTCGCCACCACCACCACTGTCATCAGCCACGGGAGCTTCTTCTTGTCTTGCAGTTTCTCTGCACCTCCTTTTCATTTTCTCTCCATTTTCGAAAATCCTAACAGATTACATTACCGACGCAAAAGAGGGGAAGTGTTTCATGATATGATTGGGCAAGATGAGCCCCATCACGTGTCAGTGAAGAAAATAACCTATGGGCCGCAGACCAGCGTGTGTCGAGGGCCGGTCGGTGGTTATGAACAAACTCTTGCGCTGACTCTTTTTTTTCGAATGCATTACGCTGGCAGGACCAAAACGAAAGTGGTTGGTGTTTAGCGATGTGATTGGGCCAGCCCAATGTTAATCGGGCTGCTGATCAACTGTCTGGTATTATGGGCCTGCCAGACCAATATTTAAAATTTTAAAAAAAGTGGCCACTATCAGCCCAAATAGCATGTCGGCCCACAGGGAAAATGCCCGCTATGCCAGATGGTCAGTCCATCCCTGATATATTGTATTGCACTTGAGAAATACTATTGCACTTGAGAAATACTAGGACTATGTATATGCACAATATGTACAGTTTAGAAAAGTACTGTGGCCAATATGGATAATAAATAGTGCTCTGGCACAATTGAGAGAAATATACAACTTAGAAATTGCGTCAGATTAAATGGATAATGTGATTATTTATAGCAATGATAAGAGTAGTGCAAAAAAAAATTGGGTTTATGATGTCGGATTGAGAAAGACAGGATCAACGTTGTGCTACATTACATGATGCTGGCGACAAAGGGTGAAGGACCTGCAATAGCATTCTTTCTTACAGACTGGATGCAGCAGTCTATTACTGAAGGAGCTGCTTAAGCACTCTACTGTCTCGTGCAAGGGGTGGGATGGGTTGTCCATGATCAATGTCAGCCTGGCTAACACCCTCCTCTCACCCACCTCCTTGATGGTGTCCAAAGGGCAGTGATGGACAGATCCAGCTGTTGTGTCTAAAGTCCAAAGTGTAGAGAGTGAAGAGGAAAGGAGAGAGCACTGTCCCCTGTGGAGCTCCCATGCTGCAAACTACCACATCAGACACGCAGCTGTGAAGCCACACATACTGTGGTCTGTTGGTGAGGTAGTCGATGGTCTATGCATCCAGGTGACAGTCTACACCGGCTCCTTCCAGCTTCCCCCTGAGCAGTGATGGTTGGATTGTGTTAAAAGTACTGGAGAAGTTGAAGAACATGACCCTCACAATGCTTCCAGTATGCTCCAGCTGACAAAGAGATTGAAGGAGCAGGTAGATGGCCGTGTCCTCCACGCCGATGCCTGGATGATATGCAAACTGTACAGAGTCCAGCTCATTGCTCACCAGGTGACTGAAGTGGTTCAGTATAATCCTCTCCAAGGTCTTCATCAGGTGGGAAGTTAAGGCTACTGGCCTGAAGTGGTTATGCTTCCTGGGATGTGTGGCCTTTGGGACAGGAACTACACAGGAAGTTTTCCAAAAGGCTGAATCTCTCCAGACTGAGGCTCATATTGAAGACGTCCAGGAGGACCCCACAGATCAGCTCTGCACAGTCCCTGAACAGTCTGGAGCTGATGCCATCCAGGCCTGTAGCCTTCCTCGCCTTCATTCTCCTGAGCTCTTTCCTTCCTTTCAGCTCCCTCTGCACTCTCCTCAGCTCATCTTAGTCCCCTAATCTAAAGACCCTCTTCCTCTCTATTCTATTCTGTACCCTGTATACTTTTATATTTTTATTCTAACGTCTTTAGGCCACTGTGCTTGCCCTTTGTAATACTGCTGCTATCAGTACCATATACTTGTGCAGTGGACTAAATTTCCCTGGTGTGTGTATGTATGCAGGGAGCGGATAAACCAGATTGTGATCGGAACGGTCAGCTCGAGGAGACATGATGAGCTGTAAGCATCCTTAGTGTTTGCATACATTGAGTCCAGTGTTCTATTCTCTCTGGTGGGACATTTAACATACTGTGTGAAAGTGGGGAGAGTGGAGGAAATAAGGGAAATGTAGAGTGGAGGAAATCTCCAGAGATGAGAGATGACGGGCTCTCCTGCCCGCTTTCAGCAGTTGAAAATTGTCTCTTAACATGCGATTCCAGCATGACCTCAATTAGCCAACTTTTGGTGAAACACATGAGGCTACACTCCCGTACTCTCTCTGCAGTCTGCTTAGCACCATCTTCTTTGGGAGAGATCTTGTCTTTCCCATACTGAGAGATGGTATGGATGGTTTGTACCATCTTTTCTTGTCCCAGCACTTCACCCCAGCTCTGCATCCCCTTCTCCTTTTCCTTATTTCCTTGGGGATCTCCAGTCTTTCCACTGGGAGTACGCCCATGTTGCCCAGAGCGATCAGCTGTTCCTGAGTGTAAACAGTGGACCCGAAGTCCAGTGGATCTGACGTTGTTGAAAGTAGAAAAAAGCTAATCACTAGTCGTCCATCCATACGTACGCACGATTGACCGAGAGTTGTGATAGACACACTTATACAAAGAGAAACAGCCAGAGCTGCTTTAACAAGCTGCCACTCAAGTGGCATGATCTTGATATCAGATCAGATGTAGCCTATAACTCAACATACCTGCACATAAAGCTGGCAGTGGTGGGATTTGAACCCACGCCTCCATAGAGACTGGAGCCTAAATCCAGCGCCTTAGACCACTCGGCCACACTACCTGCCTTTCCAAAGGGTGGGGCCAACAATCTGATTGGCGGCAGTGGGTATCCAGCCTACACTTCCAGAGAGACTAGAGCTTACATCCAGCACCTTAGGCCACTCGGCCACACTACCAGAATCAGGTTGTTCTGTAAAATCTTTACCTATGAAAAACACTGTTGTCGTTATGAAGATAGTCTTTAAAGAGTGCATGTATGAGAGGAGAATTTGTAGAATAACGAAAGGAGTTTGGTTGGAACCAAAACTTAGTCAAAGGCTGCAAAAAGAGGACCATTTTTTTAAACGCTACAGTAGCAAATGGAGAAGATGTGACAATTGCTGCTGTGGGTACCTATTTGTCTGAAAAAAGGAGTCATAGTGCATAGACAGATGAGATTGTGTGGATTTTTGTTGTTTAACAGCTGTTTTTAGTAGCAGAGGATGGTTTTGATCCATCAACCTCTGGGTTATGGGCACGCTTCAAGTAAGGAATACATGGCCTTCCTGTGCACAGAAAACACAACATGAAACAAACTCCTTGCAGGAGTCTCTTGTCAGAACCCCCAAGATTGCTGCTGTTCAACATACCTGCACATAAAGCTGGCAGAGGTGGGATTTGAACGCACGCTTCCATAGAGACCAGAGACTAAATCCAGCACCTCTACCTGAAACCTGGGGCCAACGAACAGATGCTCAGCCATCACTGTTCACAACAATATCAGCATGGAGCATGCCATCCTGTGCTTTTGAGAAATAAGCACTCTGGCAGAGGTGTCAGAAGTATTTCTTTCTAATCAAAACTCAAACATTGGTTAACATTGATAGCCAGTTGAAGATCACAGAAATATGTTGTCAAGTATGTTGGCATTCAACTGCTCTCAGTTTCTGATACTATTCATTATTATGAAAACTAACCTTTGGCCACCACTGACAACCAGTTCCTGATTACCAAAGTATGTTGCTACTCAGTTTTTGGTCAAAAGCATATTTACCAACCAACTCTTTAAGAGCTGTTTCAACTAGCAAAGGATGGTTTTGACCATCCATGGTTTTGACATGTTGGAAGTGAGAACAGGCTGTTCATTCTGAACGCACAGTGTGAGGAATTCATTGCCTTCCTGTGTACAGAATACACAGTTGGTACACAACATAAAACAAACTTCTTTGGAGTTTGAATTGGTGATGTTTTCCCAATCTCCTGTCAGTATCTCAAGATTGTGGCCTGTTGTTCGACATACCTGCACATAAAGCTGGCAGTGGTGGGATTTGAACCCACACCAGCAGGAGATTCACAGGAGGAGGAGTTTTCTCTGGTTTGATGAGAAGTATTTCTTTATTATGAGAACTAACCTTTGGCCACCACTGACAATGAGTTCATGGTCAACAAAGTACATTGCTAATAAGTTTTTGGTTGAAAACCTCAAACCATCATTCACCAATGAATGCTTTAGCAGCTATTTCGCCTAGCAGAGGATGGTTTCGATCCATCGACCTCTGGGTTATGGGCCCAGCACGCTTCCGCTGCGCCACTCTGCTCTCGGTTGCTCATACTATGCTTTATCATGAAAACTAATCTTTGGCCACCACTGAGAACTAGTTTATTACTAGTTTATTTTTCACCAAAGTACGTTGCTACTTGACTTTTTGTTACAGGGTTTGCAGCATCAGTGACCAACATTTTCCAATAGCAGAGGCTCCATGTTCAAGTTGACAATAATAAATATGCGATGTCAGGTGAGACCCATTAGAAGTGAAGGGCCACTGATGCAAGCTGCAGTTTTGACATGTTGGGAGTGAGAACAGACTGTTCATTCTGAACGCAACAGTGTAAGTAAAGAAGTAACCCTAGGCCACCACTGACAACCAGTTCATGGTCGCCAAAGTACGTTGCTACTCAGTTTTTGGTCAAAAACCTTACAGCATCATCCAACAAATAACTCTTTAGCAGCAATTTCACCTAGCAGAGGATGGTTTCGATCCATCGACCTCTGGGTTATGGGCCCAGCACGCTTCCGCTGCGCCACTCTGCTCTCGGTTGCTCATACTATGCTTTATCATGAAAACTAATCTTTGGCCACCACTGAGAACTAGTTTATTACTAGTTTATTTTTCACCAAAGTACATTGCTACTTGACTTTTTGTTACAGGGTTTGCAGCATCAGTGACCAACATTTTCCAATAGCAGAGGCTCCATGTTCAAGTTGACAATAATAAATATGCGATGTCAGGTTAGACCCATTAGAAGTGTAGGGCCACTGATGCAAGCTGCAGTTTTGACATGTTGGGAGTGAGAACAGACTGTTCATTCTGAACGCAACAGTGTAAGTAAAGAACTAACCCTAGGCCACCACTGACAACCAGTTCATGGTCGACAAAGTACGTTGCTACTCAGTTTTTGGTCAAAAACCTTACAGCATCATCCAACAAACAACTCTTTAGCAGCAATTTCACCTAGCAGAGGATGGTTTCGATCCATCGACCTCTGGGTTATGGGCCCAGCACGCTTCCGCTGCGCCACTCTGCTCTCAGGTGCTGCTACTATGCTTTATCATGAAAACTAATCTTTGGTCACCACTGAGAACTAGTTTATGATCAAAGTACGTTGCTACTTGACTTTTTGTCAAAGGGTTTGCAGCATCAGTGACCAACATTTTCCAATAGCAGAGGCTCCATGGTCAAGTTGCCAATAATAAATATGCAATGTCAGGTTAGACCCATTAGAAGTGTAGGGCCACTGATGCAAGCTGCAGTTTTGACATGTTGGGAGTGAGAACAGACTGTTCATTCTGAACGCACAGTGTAAGTAAAGAACTAACCCTAGGCCACCAGAGACAACCAGTTCATGGTCAACAAAGTACATTGCTACTAAGTTTTTGTTCGAAAACCTCACAACATCATTCACCAATAAATGCTTTAGCAGCTATTTCACCTAGCAGAGGATGGTTTCGATCCATCGACCTCTGGGTTATGGGCCCAGCACGCTTCCGCTGCGCCACTCTGCTCTCGGTTGCTCATGCTATGCTTTATCATGAAAACTAATCTTTGGCCACCACTGACAACCAAGTGTCCTTTTGGTGCACCATCTGCACAGGTTTGCCTTTTGTCCTTGCCAAGATATGGCACCATTGGGTTTATTTGAATGGCCATGGACAAACAATTGATTTGATGGAATGGTTCATGGTTCTGTCAAATGCAGTGCATGGACTGAAGGAATTTCACTGTAAAAAAATGTAGTCAATCAGCTACATAGCCACAGGTTCCACTAAAGCAGCAGACATCTCAATTAAGATGTTTCTGGTGTCTGAAAATTTGGCAGTGTGGATATGAATGGCTAAGACAGAGATGGCATGGAGCCCTGTTGGTTGACATAACCCATTCTCACTCCCAACCTGTCATATGGATGCTTGGTCAGAACCAGGGGCAGCTGGCTCATAGCGGGCGATAATGCACTGCCCTCCTTAAGCCACACGAAAAAGAGAGAAAAAAGAGTTTATTTTGCCGGTCTAAGGCTTAATATTATTGCCCAATCAGCAGCCTGAACATCACTTTCCAACCAGAAGCCCCACCCCCTTGGGGCGATTTCAGTCAGATTGAAAATCGCCCCAAGCGCTCTCATTGACTTACATGTTGAGATTTTTTTTTTTTTTTTTTTTCAAATTCTGGACCCTGCAATTCATTTCTATAGGCTCCGGGAGGGCTTGCCCCAACGTGATTTTGTTATCCGCACTGATGCGTGCTCAGACGGTACACACGGCGCACGAAAAAATGAGAGAGAAAGAAAGATACAGTGCGCGCATGCATCGGGACTTGGGAGACTGCAAGATCGACATGGCTAGCAACTACAACATTGGCCATGCTTTCCATGGAGAGAGAACTTGCCTGATTTCAGTGAGAGGGTAACTGATCACTTTGTCTGCTTGAAAGAGAAGCGAGCAAAATTTCAGTATAAGTGATGAGTGAGTGTGTTATTAAATGGTGAGTTGTGTTATGTTGTACTCTCCAAATGTTGAATTGTAAATAGTTGTATTGAGTGCATATTGCCAGCCAAATACTGTATATACTGAATATGTTGTGGAAAGATTTGATTAATTTCAGTTTTGATGATAGTATAATTTGATTTGATTTGATTTGATTTGATTATTGCTATGGCATCCATGGTGCCTATAAATTGTAGACTGTGTTAACAGTGATTTCATGGGCAAACTAGTAGATGACGATGATGGCCACAGTGGAAGTGTTTTATTGTGGAACCTTATTTATTGTATTTGAGACATTTAACTTGATATAGCTATACAAAAATACTGTACAGTATGTACAATTCATGTCTGGTGTGGTTGAACAGGAAAACCAAATTAAACAATGCAATGTAACACTGTAAAGTTAGCTATCTGACTTTTATTTATCATTACTTTACTCACTTTACGGCTCATCTTAGCCATCATCGCAACAGTTGCCCCCCTGAGAAATTTGTCAGGAGCCGCCACTGGTCAGAACTTATCAGAATTATTGTTGTCAGCAAGCTAATAAGTCTAATCAGACAATACGGAGAACATGTTGCATATTTACACTGAACAAAAATATAAACGCAACACTTTTGTTTTTGCTCCCATTTTTCATGAGCTGAACTCAAAGATCTAAAACATTTTCCATATACACAAAAGATCCATTTCTGTCAAATATTGTTCACAAATCTGTCTAAATCTGTGTTAGTGAGCACTTCTCCTTTGCTGAGATAATCCATCCCACCTTACAGGTGTGGCCTATGAAGATGTTGATTAGACAGCATGCATATTGCACAGATGTGCCTTAGGCTGGCAATGGCCACAATAAAAGGCCACTCTGAAATGTGCAGTTTTGCTTTATTGGGGGGGGTCAGAAAACCAGTCAGTATCTGGTGTGACCACCATTTGCCTCACTTGGTGCAACACATCTCCTTCGTATAGAGTTGACCAGGTTGTTGGTTGTGGCCTGTGGAATGTTGGTCCACTTCTCTTCAACGGCTGTGCGAAGTTGCCGGATATTGGCAGGATCTGGAATGTGCTGTCGTATGCGCCGATCCAGAGCATCCCAAACATGCTCAATGGGTGACATGTCTGGTGAGTATGCTGGCCATGCAAGAACTGCGATGTTTTCAGCTTTCAGGATTTGTTTACAGATCCTTGCAACACGGGGCCGTGCATTATCATGCTGCAACATGAGGTGATGGTCGTGGATGAATGGCACAACAATGGGCCTCAGGATCTCGTCATGGTATCTCTGTGCATTTAAATTGCCATCAATCAAATGCATCTGTGTTCGTTGTCCATAACATACGCCTGCCCACACCATAACCCCACCGCCATGGGCCACTCGATCCACAACGTTGACATCAGCAAACCGCTCACCCATACGATGCCACAAGCGCTGTCTGCCATCAGTCCCTGAACAGTGAAAATCGGAATTCATCCGTGAAGAGAACACCTTTCCAACGTGCCAGTGCCAGACGCCATCAAATATGAGCATTTGCCCACTCAAGTCAGTTACGACGACGATCTGCAGTCAGGTCAAAACCCTGATGATGATGACAAGCATGCAGATGAGTTTCCTGAGACAGTTTCTGACAATTTGTGTAGAAATTCTTTGGTTATGCAAACCGATTGTTGCAGCAGCTATCCGGGTGGCTGGTCTCAGACGATCTTGGAGGTGAACATGCTGGATGTGGAGGTCCTGGGCCGGTGTGGTTAGACGCGGTCTGCAGTTGTAAGGCCAGTTGGATGTACTGCCAAATTGTCTGAAACACCTTTGGAGACGGCTAATGGTAGAGAAATGCACTTTCAGTTCACGGGCAACAGCTCTGGTGGACATTCCTGCAGTCAGCATGCCAATTGCACACTTGCTCAAAACTTGCGACATCTGTGGCAGGGTGCTGTGTGATAAATCTGAACATTTCAGAGTGGCCTTTTATTGTGGCCAGCCTAAAGCACACCTGTGCAATAATCATGCTGTCTAATCAGCATCTTGATATTAAGATTAAGATCGATACTTTATTAATCACCACATAACATGCCATGCATGTCATGCTTAAGGTGAAATTATTCCTCCATGTTTCACCAATCCTGGTCAGTCCTTCCTCTGTGGCAGACCAGGAGCGGTGAGCTGCCAGTCGACAGCGGTGCACAGGGAACCCAGTTTCTTGTTGTCACCATTGGTCAGGTGGTGATCTTCTTGCATGTTTTTAGTGGGTTTTTTTTATGGAGGGTACCCCAGGTGAACACTGGGAAAACATGCAGACTCCACACAGAAAGGCCATGTTCATCGAGCAGCAGGTACTGAAGGCATGGTGGAGGATACACCCCCGCGGTGCCCACAGCGCCCCAGGCGGGAATCGAACCCGGGACCTTCTAGCTGTGACGGACAGTGTTACCACCATGCCTCCGTGCCACCAAATGCAGTGCCGCAACTGTGAGGTGGGATGGATTATCTCAGTAAAGGAGAAGTGCTCATTAACACAGATTTAGACAGATTTGTGAACAATATTTGACAGAAATGGATCTTTTGTGTATATGGAAAATGTTTTAGATCTTTGAGTTCAGCTCATGAAAAATGGGAGCAAAAACAAAAGTGTTGCGTTTATATTTTTGTTCAGTGTAAATATGCAACATCTTCTCTGTATTGTCTGATTAGACTTTCAAAATAAAGCTTGCTGACAACAATAATTCTGATAAGTTCTGACCAAGCATCTGTATGACAGGTTGGGAGTGAGAATGGGTTATGTCAACCAACAGGGCTCCATGCCATCTCTATCTTAGCCATTCATATCCACACTGTTCAGTGTATTATTGCTAACTTGATCCTGGAGCCCTGCACATGAAAAACTGATGCTAAATGGGAGTTCAGAATATCATGGTTTAAAGTTGGGAGTATTGGTAGACAGTTTTTCTGTTAGCAGAGGAAGGTTTTGATGTATCGACCAGTGGGTTGTGGGCACCCCTTGCTTCTATTGCAAAACATTGCTCTCCAAAACCCATGTCCTAAACCCATAATGCTGCTTAAGTAGACCGATGCCCTAGTTAGTCTCTAATGTAGCAGGGAACTGGGCTTTAGTAGGTGTTTTATCTGTTTGACCCTTTCTGTATTTAAACTGATTGATTTACGGAGTTGACCAAGACACAGGAACCTGAATAAGAATTCCACCTTGTTAAATGGTAACAATAAATGGTATCATGTATCATATGTATTGGCAGGCAGTTTCAGTAATGTTATATTGTTACTTCCTGCCAAAAGAAAGCAAAGTCAGAGTGCTCACCAAATTTCCAAATTTTAGCATGAAATCAAAATTGCTGGAAGTGTTGAGGTGTAGTCTGAGTTTTCTTTGCTGGTCTTATTAAAAGTTTGCAGAGCAATTTTCTGGTTCATCCCAGGATTTGCCAGATATCCAATTTTTCCAATGTGTCTCATCATTTCCCTGCTGGCCAATGTTAATTTCCACCCTCTATTTAACATCTAATGAAGTCGAATAGACTGCAAATATCATCACAACAATATTTAACCAGTATCATAAAATGCCAATCTCTGGTTAACTTTGCCATAAGGATCTGAAGTACACAGTCTTACACACACGCTTTCAAGTTGATAAAGTCAGTTACTAAATCCCTCTTGTCATAAGTCAAGACATATTTTGCTATCACATGGAAAGAGGATGAGTTTGAGTTGAGGAATTTTGGTTGAATTAGGGCAAGGACTCCTCCAGGAGATTCACCAGCAAATTATAGTCAAATGCATTTCTCCAAAATCTATCTTCCCTGGTTGAAAAAGTCAATCTCTTTGAGAGTTTACCATCTCACAGGAGTATAGCATTGTTAAGCTCTGCTGTCAGCACCCCTCTCACCCCTCCCCGACAGCTATCTGTTCTCATCTATCTCTGTTTTGAACCAAAGGGGATTTTTCTGCCTCTTTCAGCTCATGCTTGTGCCTCCAAAACCCAAGTGCTCTGTCTCCAATCAATTTATATGGATCTGAGCTCTAAAATATAAAATTTCCTTTGATTCCTTTCTAAGTGTGTCTTAATAAAAGCAATGAACAGCCTGCAGTTTCAAGGACAAATTTTTTTGTAAAAACTCTAGTTTTGACTGTCATCATTCATTGTGTGAGTTTATTTCTGTGATCATTTGTGTTTCATGAGCACTGGGTGTGCAGTTGTGCATAAAATGTTCCTTAGGCTACATGAATGAGGACAGTATTGTTATTCTGTCTGACTTTGGTTCTTTCTCAGCCCATGTCTGCTGTTAAAACAGACAGAGGAGGGGGGAAAGACGCAAAGAATAACAGAAAAAGTTAAGTGTCAACATATATACACATTTGTGTGACCATGGTGACAGATGTCAGACATGTCTAAAAAGGGGAGGACACTATCTTTCCTTCTCCCCCTTCCTCCATCCTTTCTGTCAATCCCAAAGTACAGAAGCTATTAATTCTCTACCTCCCCCCTTCCTCCCTCTGTTCATTCCCTGATTACACACATTATTAATTAGACAGAGACCCAGGTGGTGATAGAGGAGACAGTGCAGGGCCCCAGCATGTAACTCGCTCCCAAAGCTCGGTCCTCGCTGCACAGCCCGCTTCGGGCCCTGCCGCAAAGATGGAAACTCATCTCCTCAGACTGTTTTATTTTAATTTCCTCTTAATTGAATTGAAGTACATGTCTTGGAGCCCCGGTGTGTCTGTGCAGCAGGGCTGGATGGGTGGGTGTCTGCACCAGGGATTTTAAGACAGGCAGAAGATTGTAACCTTTTCTGCATCATCCCTCATCCTGTTTGATTTTGATAGAAACTTTCTTCTTTTGCGTCTGTGAGGGAAGTTGGAGAAATGAGATTTAAGCATGCAGTGCCATCAAACAGTGTCATTTACTCCCTGAGTCCTGGGCTTCTTAAACATTTCACCACCTACATCTCAGGTGGGGATGGAAAATAAGCTTTCTGACAGTTCCTAAAACCCATCACGACTCAAAATGCATACTGAACTTCACTGTTTACCCAGATTACAGAAGTAAAGAAGCATTCTACACCCTCAAAACACATGTAAAATTCATATTAAAGTGTCACTGACAGTCCTTGTATCAAAAACGCCTCTGTATATTTGGGGATGTGTGTGGAATGCGTGGGTGTGTGAAGTAGTAGTTTGCAGGCAGAGCGTGCCTCGCTCTCACGAAACAATCTGGAGGTTTATAAACCAAGGACACACACACCTGTCAGATCACTCTGTGCCACTTCAATATCTCTTAAGATGGTTGAAATATTTGGGGAGAAAGAGTAACACAAATTAGAAACACACAAGCATGTACACACCAATACACAAACACACAGAGCCATAATAACTTTCACTGTACATTTGCTTCTTTGTGCCAGTTATGTGTGGGTGTGAGGAAGAACAGTGAGTAGATTCATTTCATTTTGCAAATGACTGAAACCAGGGTGTGTGTGTCTGTCTGGGCTGCCCTGTGGTCTATAAGGTGCAGATCTGTATTACTTGTTGAAGTTATATTCTGCAGGAATTGTTGGTTACTGTTGTAAAAAGAAAAAAAAATTCCAGCACTGTGTCCATTTTGAGTTTTTGTTTATCACCTGAGGGCTGCACGGTGGCGCAGCAGGTAGTGCGCGTGCCTCACAGCAAGAAGATTGCCGGTTCGATCCCCGGGTCAGGCGGGGCCTTTCTGTGTGAAGTTTGCCTGTTCTTCCCGTGCATGCGTGGGTTCTCTCCGGGTACTCCGGCTTCCTCCCACAGACCAAAAACATGCTCATTAGGTTAATTGATGACTCTAAATTGTCCGTAGGTGTGAGTGTGAGTGTGAATGGTTGTTTGTCCTTGCATGTGGCCCTGCAATTGGCTGGCGACCGGTTCAGGGTGTACCCTGCCTCTCGCCCATTGTAGCTGGGATAGGCTCCAGCCCCCCGCAACCCCGAAAGGGATAGGCAGTATAGATAATGGATGGATGGATGTTTATCACCTGGAATTTTCTCGCAGCTCTGACTGGACTAATGTTTATCTTCATGCAGCTCTGGTTGCTCTGAGCAACTGAAGATGATGGAGTACACAGGTCTTTTTTCCAGATTATTTCCATGCATATGCATTTCCTATCCTTGATAGGAAATGCTGATCAAGGTTTTTTAAAACATGGAGTCAGCTGGGGAAAGATAGCTGTGATATGATGTGCTTAGGCCCTGCTAGTATGTTTTCTTTTTTTAAAACATCAACCACGTACCTTGCTCATGAAGATACCTGTAATGTTACAGTACAGCATTTAGCAGTTCCTCTAGAGCTTTCCTCCTTTTAATGTATTCCCTCTCTCCTTTTCATTTAAGAAAGCATTTTTGACTGGCTTGACACTCCAGGCCACTCCGCTCCGGGAATTCTCCCAGTGTTCCTGATCGCTAGTCCAGGTCTGGTAATTGGCTGGGGGCAACATACCAACTGCCCAAAGGTTGCAGCCCTGAATGTCCTGACCACAGCAAAATAAGAAGAAAATAACAAAATACAGGCAGATAAATGTACTGCTACACACTTATAGTGAGCTATACGTGATGATTCAGAGAAATTAAGTAAAACTTGCAAGTCCAAACAGGAGGATGCATTACACTCAGTTTATTTGGACAGCAGCGTACTTGCTGACATCTCTAGCTCAGCTGGTCTTTGATGAGTTCAACTTAATACGTCTACACTTGCTGTGTAACAAAATATAACAAATCAACTCAAAGGTTTAAAGGCTTTGTTAATTTAGTTCATTTTAGCTTATTTGACAAATTAATTAAGGTGTCATATGTACAGTACACTCTTCAAAGACCTGAGTGCCAGTCAATTACCACAAGACTTGCTGAGATAAGATTCTCTGGTTCTCTGGGATGACTGTAAATGTTGCCCAGCTATTCATCAACAGCTGCCTGCCTAACAAGACCTCAAATGATCAGAAACAGAATAATTTTTTGGCTGAAGGAGAGCATAGAGGAGAATCACACCATATTGCTCCACAAATGCCCAAGTAAAAGTCATTTCTTTCTTGCTTATTGGGTTTCATGGTTTATGTTAATGAAAGGTGTCTGCTCACAAGGGTTTGGTCTGTATAGAATAAGGGTTAAGGGTTAAGGTGAGGTTTAAATGAACTCTTTCCTCAACATTGACAAGATATTCCACCAATCTGTGTATTCACTGTTACGTGCAAAATAATACACCACCTCCAGGTACAAAACCAAAAGTAATAACAAATAATGTTAGCGCCGAAGACACCAAGAAATGCCAGCATCCACCAAAAAGGTATAAAGCTGTGAAAGATTTTGGAATCTGAGTAGAAAATCGAGTCTGGTGGGACGAATCAGGATTGCCATGCTGGTGACAGTGACATGCACAGACAGGACAATCACAGGCAAGAGAGACAATGGTGCCCTGCAATCGACTGGTGACCAGTTCAGGGTGTAGCCCGCCTCTCGCCCGTTGACAGCTGGAACAGGCTCCAGCCCCCCCGCAACCCCGAAAGGGATAGTCGGTATAGAAAATGGATGGATGGATGGATGGATGGATGGATGGATGGATGGATGGGAGACAACGGTGTCAGTGAAATTTCCAATCAATACTGCAGACATGCCAGGGAAAGACAGATAACCACTAACTGGTAGCTGAGACTACAGTCTGGCAGGGTGGAGATGGAAGAACTTAGTATATGTAGAGGTCTTGATTATAGTGATGAGATGTAGCTGGTGTCTCTGCCCTGACTCCAGCACACCTGCAGACAGTCACACATTCAAACTCAGCCCTAATTTCTACCGGGTACATAACGCTTATGAGAGAGCTGATCGCTGCCTGAGTCTATTTTTGACAGATGACGTGTCAATCCACACAGAGCAGAACGAGCCACACAGGAAGTGAGTGTCATCATCTGTTTCACTAGAGATGTGTCTCATCGTGTGCTGGAAAACCTGGACTTCCATTGTTCTCAAAACCAATTACAAAGTTTGCAAAGACACTGCGGCCTTGACTGATATAATCCATCATGGTAAAACAACACCCATACTGTACACTTCACTTAGTAGCTCCACGATGAAGCCAAAGTGGTTTCACTGTACCAAGTTGGGAACTGATCATTGTGTCCAGCAGACAGCTGTTTCTGGTCTCAGATCAACTCCTGACGGAATTATCTGTCTCTTTAGCTGCGAAATGCTCCACTATATTCCAGGGGCGGAGCTATGGGTGGGCCTGGATGTGCACAGGCCCAGACAGATTGACACCCAGTGAGATTCATGAATTTTTTTTGTAAAAAAAAAAAATATATATATATATATATATATATATATATATATATATATATATATATATATATATTTTTTTTTTTTTTTTTTTTAATATAACTTGCTTTAAAAGTTTCATTTCTTTTTTATCTTCTTGAACATTTAGAATTTAATATAGCCTACACAAAGAATAAAAACGAACATCTTTCACGTGATTGACTGATGTCTCGCGACACTTAAGTTCAACAGCTTCATCAAGTAGCCTACATTAACACAATCTCTCTCGTTCTCGCCCTCTTTTTCCCCTTTGGATCTTAACGGTGAAATTTAACAGAGGTCCAATTGTGGAGTATAGGTCTCTACTGTATATCCTGTCATAGGTATAGATTTTCTTCGTATCATAGACTAATTTACAGTGGCCCGACAGATTTTATTATATCATAAAACTTTTACACACACATCTCATATCAGCTTTAAAAAAAATCAGGCCCATCCTGATTTTTCCAGGCCTACCCATTAGCCACGTTCTGGCTCCACCACTGCTATATTCACCAGCTAGTTACTAACTGTGTCTGTCCTCCATTTGTCACAGAAAACAACAAGTTGGTAAAGCTGAGGGGAGCTACAGATTCAGGCGATAATTCTCTGTAGGTTCATCACTATGGATGGTCCCTTTCACGATCACATTGTTTTCATTTTGCTGTTTTTAAAATGTTGATTACTGATGCTTTAAGATTTTCAATTCCCAAGCTGGATTTAAATCGCTTTTCCTACACACAAAGGATGCAGGAAAACAATGCATCCAATCCAGGAAATTTCATTTCATTGATACTTTACGCTCTGTCACTTCTTCATTCCATGGGTTTTTTGTGACATGGTTTTATTCTATCCTCCGCATGGCTTCACTGGGAGCCTTTCAGAAGTGGAGTGTTCTGCCTGCCCAATTTCATTGACTTGCTCAGATTTTGCTGGTCATTTTTCCTTGATTTTTGTGTTCCTGTCATGGGTAAAAAGCCTAAGTAGTTCAATGGTTTCCTTTAATCTGCTTTAACAGTGGTGTTTTATTCTTGAAAGCCTTAGTCAGCTGATTCCCAGTCAGGCCCGATCACAGTTTTACCTAACCAAAAATAATGTTAGCGTTTCTAAACTGAACTGAGAATGATGCAGTTACATGCTAAGTTAAATACACACATACATACCTTTTAACAAGGGCGGACATGAGAGAGGGCTGCAGACGGTCACCAGGGCTCTTACTTATGACCACACTAACATTAGCTACATCATAACAGACACCATAACGCCAAGAGAGAGGAAACTTACTACATGAATGCCACACACAAGAGCACATATGGGCAGCACGAAGCGGCGCACAAGCAGTCGCTATACAATACAACAAATACCGTAAGCATGAAACAATGTGACCTACCTGACAGCAAGAAGAAGCAGTGAGCAGCCATACCTGTCGAGGGCAGACCCGTAAGTGACACGTCAGGTGGAGCGCAATGAGGGAGAACCCGAGGGGAGGGCTGTTGATTTTATACCCAGCTCACTTCACTGATTGGCCACCAACACTACATGCAGCAATGCATAGAACAATAAACATTTCTGTGCTGCTTCATAACCAACTCAATTGGATTCCTGCAGCTTGACACGACTTCTGTCAAAAAATAGACCAGACTGGGATGCTTCTGATGGAATCATGTGCGGTGGAATTACACTGCAGAGTTGTATTAAGTGGCCTTTATTGTGAAGCAGCCTCAGGAAATTCAATACATTTGTCACCGTTGGTTGCTGACCGTGACTGGTCAAAAGTTCTTCAACATTTCAGTATTTTATGTCAGCAGATCAGTTTCCATTTTTGAAATGGAGTAACGAACAAGACGGAACAGCAGCAGTGAGTCGAGATGAAGAGTTGCAGGTGGCAGGCTGCACACCTCCTACTCCTCAGAGTGGCGAGCGACATGCTGCAGTGTTAAACCGCACTTGTTGTTACCACAGTTACCACCGGAGTCGCCAAATCAACCAGGACTAGTACAAATACAAGTACAAATTTTAAGCATCACGGCTTTAGCATGCAGTAAGGGATTAAAATGGGTTGTTGAGAATGAATGATGTCAGTATAGTATGTGTGAACCATAACCTGCTGCCTCTCAGATGTCGTTGCTGAGGCTCGTGCTCATATTTAGCATTCATGGGAAATGCCGCCAGCACAGACCTTAGTCAGCCAGTGGCGGGGTATCTGGTGTGTGTGTGGTGGTGGGTCCCTATGGTAACCACGTGGAGGAATGGTTCGGTTTGCCACCTGACTGTGCTGAGGCATGCCATCTGGTACCACAGCACAGAAATGTGTGTGTGTGTTTCACAAAGAGAGAATGGGTGTGCAATTTAGCCACATTTACTGATTAGATTGGAAGAGAGTGATGTGAGATAGACTTTATACAGAAACTCTGTTAGCCCACGTACATATGGCTCTTGGGATGTTACCAGTGTGTCTCAGGGGGGCAGCAGCAGCAGTAATAAGGTGTTATCCACTGACCTTGCAGAGTAGCACCAGGAGGCGAAGCAGCATTGGTATTTAGGCACTCAACAGTGCCACGGGGGTAGTCATTTATTGTGTGCATGTGTTTGTGTGTATCTGTGTGTGTGCGTCTGTGTGTCTGTTCACCCATCTGTTGTGTCAACCCCAGGGACAACAGCAGCAGTTCAAATTCTCACTCATGCACACACACACACGCACAGAGAGATGGAGAGGCAGAGAGAGGATGGGTACATAGAAACAAATTCACAGATTGTGTTTATGATGAAACTGTCATAATTAAACATCTTTGAAGGAACTCCAGTTTGAGAGCAGTAAACAAAAATGGAGCAGCCCTGGAGCAAGTACAGAGTGTTTTTGCTCCAGAACATTTCTGCAGGGCAGGTGTAATAATGTTTAATTTTAACTGTATGAATGTATTCATCAGTTTAATTAACATAAACACTGTCTGAGAAGACAGGATGCATCTTACATCGTCTGCTATTGTGTGTGTCAGATTTTATTGAAAGCCAAATGGATGACCTCACAGCACAAAAGCATATCATATGCTGTCTGGTGAGGACCAGTCCAAGCAGGATGCCTGCACAGGAGATATGTGTCAGCAGGGTCACAGTCATCTCAAATTCAATTGTTCCAATGTAGAATGATATCTGCAGGCACTACATTACATATACCTGTCTGCATACACAAGCACATGGGTGGTCATTTCAGAAACCTGCATGTCTGCCCTGTAAGACACTGCAACTGGCAGGCATATTCAGAATGATATCATTGGGATGAGAAGGAGATTTTCTGGGGAAGCAGACGTTCTCACACTTTCACGTACAGACACCAGCACAGACTGGAATTCCACCAACAGACAGCTTTTTTAGTCTCAACAGTGTCTGTGATTGAAGGGCTGTCAGCAGGAAGAACAATGCCGATAGCAATAACCATAAATATAACATTTTTAAAATTGCTTTAAAACTCAAGTAGATGGTGGAGTCCACACCATAACTCTAACAACAAAGACTGAATGTTGGGATCACTTTCAAAGCGATTTGATGTACGATTTACATGGCATCACATTCGACATGGCGGATGATGTTACAAAGAGAGTCATCATTGATGTTTAAGAAAGCACGCAGCTTTCATAAAACAATCTTTCTAAAGATGTTATAAAGAGGAACACCTGGGATGCAACCTGCGCTCACCCTCCAAATCAGTGGTAAGTGTTTTGTTAGAATTATGAACAGAGATGAGGAGACTTGTGGTACACTACCATATAATGTAATATTAGGCTGAAAATTAGACATACTGCCAATAAACAGAAGATGTGATGATTAATCTTTGTAATGCATGTATTTTGGGTTATGTATGACTATGGATGGCTTATTGATTGCCTAATCATAGAATTTCTTTGATGTGGCTAAGCATAATAGTCCTCATACCCATAGCTACTTCCAGCACTGGAGGAGCCAACACTACAGGGTGCTATAGGTCTGCCACTGGAGTCCTCTGCCAGTTTATTGTGCCTGGATGAGCAGACTATCTCATGCCACCATAACTGGCTCCTTTCATTGCAAAGGATCAACAGTCCTGCTCCAATTTCAAAAGTCTTCTAAAGATGAGCCAAAGTATTTGCAGGGTGCAAAGGAAACTTGTAGCTGCATTACTACTGATGCTGCACAAATCCATCTGCTGATCTCATGTCCCATCTAACCTTTGCTCATGAAGAGGACCCCAAGATACTTGTACTCCTTTGCTTGACGCAGCAACTTCATCTCAACTCAAATGAGACAACCCACCAATTTTAGGCAGGGTACCATATTCTCAGACTTAGAGGTGTAGAGTCTCATTCTAGCCACTTAACACTAATCTGCAAAGCACCCCAGTCCATGCCGGAGGTCACAGGCCAATGAAGCTGGACTAACTCTAACTAGCTCCATACAAAAAGCAGAAATGCAATCCCATGGTGACCAACCTGGATGCTTTCTACTCCTCAGTTGCACCCAGAGATTATATCCATGAAAGAAAAAGAACTGGCAATAAGAGACAGCCCTGTGTTCAACACAAAAACTTAACTTTTCATAAAAGCATTCACAGTTTTGCCCATATTCTCACAACAACCCCATGCGGGACATGGTCATAAGAGCAAGAGTGTAGAGTATAGAGGTACTACACTGTTCCACAACCAGGGCCGAGTCTGCATTGGCCTTCCTGTAATCTGATATCAGTCTCCTACCTATGCCTACATACACCTACACACAGGTGTGCTAGTATATTTAATACATATCTTGACAGTTAGAAATTAGCGGATATTGAAGGGCTAAATGTAAATGCTGAAGACAACACGTCCAAGGTCCAAACAGAAATAGATGTTAGCTGCAGTTTGAATGGAAAGGGTAAAGAAACTGAGGAAAAAGTTTCTAACCTGGGGGGGAAAAATGCACTCAAAGCACACAAACACTGACAATGCCTGGTGTCAGCAACCTATACACAAGCTAATTGACTGACTGAATGACAGACTGTATTAATCTAACACACACAACCATACACACCACACACATTGAAGGAGTGTAGTATGTGTATTCGGTGACACACAGCCAACCTTTAAAAGCCAGGGGAATGCATATGTCAACTGTGATAAAGACTTAAAATACTGCGAGCAAAGCTCTATGAATTTCTAAGATGCGCGCACACACACACACACACACACACACACACACACACACACACACACACACACACACACACACAGATAAACAAGAGAATGCATGTTTAATTCATAGCTTTAACTGAGTGGGACTTATCTGCTTTGTGGGGGCGGTGAAGATAATACACACAAACACACATGCATGCTTTCTGTTTAACACACCCATAAAGACCCATGCACAGACAAAAGCACAAAGAGATGCTCAATGAAAGTTAACACATATGCACACATACAAAGATATCTGAATGCAGCCAAACACACACACAGAGAACAGAGCTGAGGTCTTTCCACCCTTAGAGAGCTGGGATAAGACAGCTTAGAGACAAAAGGAAATGAGAGATAATGATTTAACTGGCTTTCACTAGATTTGATTCACAGTCAAAATGCCATGTTTTCCAATATGACATAGATAAAGATATGAGCCACAGACAGCCTAAACTGGCAATGTCTTTCTGTGGGCATCAGGGACGGACACATACAGTGGCCAAAGTGGCTGCTGCCCATTTATTGCTGCTACTGTTCCTATCATTATTATTGTGACACGTTCTGATTCATCAGTGTTCATTCTTCCAGTGAGTTGACAAAGAACTCACCACTTGTCTTTTCTTCTTTCTTCCATTCTTTCTTTTTTGTGTGAATGATCTAAATGTAGCTGTTTTTATCACAACCTGGTTCTATTTACTCAGCAAGTGCAGTTGCTTTGTTTTCATCAAAGTGAGGTTACACTGTGACTGTTTTTTCCTCTATTGATTCTCATAAATCTGTTAATTAGCACAGTGCACTACGAGGAGCATGCATATATGTATGTGTGTGTGTGTGTGTGTGTAGCTTTATGTTAAGGAGATAATGGGCCTCAGTCTCAGGGTTATCGAGGTATCACAGATAAGTAGATTATCCCAAGTACAGTAAAAAGGTTGAGATGCTTCTGTTATTGTTCCTGTTACTGTAGGTTAATTCACATACTTATTGGCTGTTGTTATAGACCACACACACAGACACACACAAACAAACACACACACATATACGTTACTTGTCGACATATCTGCCATATCTGTCTGTCTGAGTTTTGGCCCCATCAGCGTGTCATGATATTATGTCCATCCATCCATTATCTATACCGCCTATCCCTTTCGGGGTTGCGGGGGGGCTGGAGCCTATCCCAGCTACAATGGGCGAGAGGCGGGGTACACCCTGAACCGGTCGCCAGCCGATTGCAGGGCCACATGCAAGGACAAACAAACATTCACACTCACACTCACACCTACGGACAATTTAGAGTCACCAATTAACCTAATGAGCATGTTTTTGGTCTGTGGGAGGAAGCCGGAGTACCCGGAGAGAACCCACGCATGCACGGGAAGAACATGCAAACTTCACACAGAAAGGCCCCGCCTGACCCGGGGATCGAACCGGCAACCTTCTTGCTGTGAGGCACGCGCACTACCTGCTGCGCGACCGTGCAGCCCATGATATTATGTATTACAGCAAATAATTCCCATTTTTTCTACCAAAGAAGCCCTGGATAATGAAAAATGTATCCCCATATTAGGGTCATTTTCATAAAATGAATTAGCGTCTTAATTTATTTATCGCTTCCTATAACTCTTTACAAAGGCATTTAAAAAAAAAAAAAAAAAAGCTCAGGGCAACAAAACAAGGTAAGGAGTGTAAGAGCAATGCAAACAGAATTAAAAGGAGGTCAAATTAAGTAAATGATCCTGGCCTAAGAGCAAGGCTATTGATATGAGTTTTTTAGAAGACCAGTGTGAAGAATTAATGAAGTGAGGAGCAGTGAGGTTACAGATTGCAGCAAACTGAATACCCCTGCTTCACCCCTCCCTTACCAAGTGTGTAGGACAGTGATTGTCAGCTGATAGCCCATGGGCCACATCTGAAACACCAAAGCTTCCCATCTCATCTTCAGATTCGATGAATTCAGATAATGTGCGCATCTAATGTTACTCACCAGTGGAAGAGGCCCAGTCCTTTCCTGAGAGTGATGGTCGATTAGCTTGCCAAACCCTGGTAATGAGCCCAAAAAGTCCATAATTCAGAGTTCACCCATTTAACAGAATCAGATTATTCTACCTCTCCATCCTCTCTACTCTGTGGACCCACCATCAAACCAATCGACTCCCAGGCTGCCCGTTCCCTGGAGCCGACGGCAGCACACTGCTAACTTAACTCCAGAGTTGTTGGGTAATCACTAAGCTTACTTGAGTCACAGGTTTATTTTTGTTCGCCTACTGTTGTATTCTGTATTCTTACGCTGAGTGTTTTTGTTTGCTTCCAGGAATCCCAAAGAGGAGTTTTTTATTGAGATATAACTCATTCATTGGTAGATGAACTGTGGGTTTTGTATCAAGCAGTAACTGCCTCGTTGTCGGTGGTCCGAGAACATTTTCTAGTATCTAGCTGCCATTGCGGATAGTCCATGTTTTTTTAGGAGTTTGTTCACACTGATATAGGCTAATAAAAATAACATTTATTTTGTAAGAAGGTGAAAATATGAAACAATAATAGGCTGTTTTGAGGCATTGCCCCCTTTTATTTGCTGTATATAGTGGAGAGCTACAGGAAACAAACAGGAACAAAGGTCTCTTGCCTGCTTTGAATTCGGGGACGTTGCAATTAAGCATCTGCATTTTAACCCTTAAGCCATAGGGGCACTCTAACATGAGCTTTAATAAATGACAAACCGTTAATGTTCCTTATACTGAGAGTTCCAGTCTACCTCTGAGCAAGGCATTTAAACCCCAGCTATCCCAGTGGAGCTAGCAGGTTTCAATGTGAGTGCATTTTACCCATGAATATCCTGGATAATTTAGGATTTCAGGCTGGTGAGGTAGTGTTAACAGAGTTTTTAATCTCTTTTCTCCCTTTCTAAAACTAAACGTGTCCTCAACAGTCTGCCAAAATGTCTTAAAATAAGTCACTGACCCTCAAAACTGCTCCCTCTTTGACTAAGTGTGGATAGGAGCATCAGCTAAATGTCTAATTACCTGAAAAAAGACCAAATGAATTTGATAGAAAACAATGCGCCACTATCTAAAATATCCCACCAAATAACCTCATCAATCATCTGAAAAACTTCCTTCAGCTCCTGTAAGAAAATCATTGGCTCATTGGGCAAAAGTCTCACATAATTCCACAATTCCCCTGCTGGAGGTGAACATTATTAGAATTATTCCCAGTGGAGATGCTCATAAATCCCTGTTTTCATATGTGGCCTTAAAGAGAGGCTGTGTGATTTGAATGGGGTATTAAGATCGCGGTGGGTGAGCTTTTACTGTGAATAATTGTGAACGCAGCCCATAAATGCATCAGAGAGCTGAGTGTTCACAGAGCCAATGTGTATTGATAAAGAATTGTGGGATTATGTGTGCATGTGTTTGTGTGCGTGTGCATGTGTGTGTGTTCACCTTCACCTCTCCATGCTCACATCACAGATAGTATTCCATCACCTTCATCACCTCAAACAGCAGTGGAAATGAAACCTGCCGCCTGGGTTTCCCCATTGATTTACAATTTGGACCAAGTGCCAAAGATACAGGCTGCAGGGCAGGCCGAAAAAAATACACTCATCAGCAGTTCCGCTGCCAGGAGAAAAAAACTGCAATAAGCCATTGGCCCGCATTGGCACACCATGGACAGTGTTAGAAAGCAAGAAACACTTAATGCAATGCAGAATCATTTAAGGTAATTAGAATATAATGGGTACAGTATGGCAAACAAAAGATTTAACAACTAATTAAACTGTCCACTTGTAAGGAATTTGCTTTCTTCACATTGTTGCATTTCCGTGTAAAAGAAAATTAACACAGCAAAACAAAGAAGTTTAAATATTTAATCTGATTTCTGAAATCTACTCAGCCAATGCCATTTATTGTTCTGAAGCTTTTGTTTTGTCTGGATAATCAGTTTAATTACTTGTTAATATATGTGGTGTCTCCTTCTCTGAATGTTGCTGTACAAAAAAAAGTGGTTTGGGTGTTTTACAAGAGGCACATTAGCATTCTGCTGATTTTCTATTTTAAAGGAGTAGTTCAACATTTTCGGCAAATATATTTTCTTTCACTCTCTCTCAGGGTAAAATGAGCTGTCAACCTTTAACCTGGCTGGACTGAGTAAGTTGTAGCCTAGCTTAGCATAAAGTCAGGAAACAGCATTTCTAAAGCTCTCTAATTAGCATTGTGCATTTTTTATTCTACACACAAATAAAAATGGGAAAATGACCATTTGTGTTCTTACAGTTACCTTCTGGAACTTTTTTTTTTTTTTTTTGGATGAAAAGCAGTTCCATCCACCCAGAACTTCTGTGCAATAATAACAAAATGCAATCATTTGCAAATTAACCCTGTTTACCGATGATGGAATGTTAGCAAGACCATGTCAAAATATCCTTTTCATGTGTCTCACAAAGTGGTGAACCTCGCTTCATCTTTGCTTTTGAACGAGGCTTTCAAGGATGCCCCTTTCATCATACCTGTCAACACTGGAATCTGAAAATAAGGAAAATTTTCCAGCACCCTCACCCTGGGCCATCATACTCACCCATGCAGTCAATGGTGGAGCATGTTTCTGCGCCTCTTGGGCACACATGCTTGGCAGATTTGTCATGCTGGCTCACATCTCCCTCCCCTCTGTGTGATACACTGAAATGCATGTGGCATATTTTGTGAAAAGCATGACTTTGAGATAGCGGCCCTTTTAGCCGTTTGGCAGGTACTCCATCCCGATCCCGTTCTTCTTCTTGCTTGCCATTCGAGTGAATGACTTCTTCTCACTAGATGTTACAACTAATGTTGTACATACTGCCACCTGCTGGACTAGGGGGGAATGTAGCACAAAGTGAGAGTTGACAGGTTTGCCCTCTCATACCCAATCATGATACTATCACCTGTTACCAATGAACCTGTGAACCTGTGGAATGTTTCAAGCAGGTGTTTTTGGAGCATTTCAGCACTTTCCCAGTCTTTAGTTGCTTCTGTCGCAACTGGTTTGAAACATGTTGGTGCATCAAACTTAGAATAAGCAGATATTTACAAAAATCAGTGATGAGGAAAACATGAAATATATTGGCTTGTACTGTTTTCAATTGAATATATGTCAAAAAGGATTAGCAAATTTTCATGTTCTGTTTTATTTATGTTTTACACAATGTCCCAACTTTTTAGGAATCAGGTTTGTACTTGCGTAGAGGTCTCTGTGCGAGCACCAAACCTAGATATGACTGAAACTCACAACAGCTACTAAATGGACCTTGTAGTGAGACTGTTTCCTCAAAGGTAGATTGTTATGTAGGCCACACGGTCTCCCCCCTGTTTCTAGTCTTTATGCTAAGCTAGGCTAAACACATGCAGACTTCAGTTCTGTATTTCTCTTCTCATCCCATCTCTCTGAGAAAGTGTTTCCTAAAATGACTGACATTCCCTTTAGGTAGTATCCATTGTATGGACATTGTGTCATTTTGAACGTGACATAAAAAAAAGCATTGAAGTATTGACAATTTGGACAACCTTAGAGCATGCATACCCTATATTTAGATTAACTCTGATTCTTGTAGGTTCGTTTTTAATTTGCAGTGACTTGAGCACACTGCGGGCTGGCGGCCTTCTCATGTTCATGGATTTGACACTATTGCTCTCCTGTGGCTGCTGAGTGTAACTGCAGCTGGTGAAGCCACAGGTATTTAAACTGAAAACCGAAAGGCTTGCATGCCTGTGAGCTTGTATACAGCTGCACAGAACAAAGCCTATGGATCATCCCCATTTCAATGGGCTCAGGTGAGCAAGCTGAAGCAACTAGGCGACACAGTCAATCATGCTCTGCTTTCTCTGTTAATTCAGATGGAAGATTCAACACATTCTCCTTCAATTTGGTTCACCATCTTTTCTCTCTTTTTGCAGTTCTTTCTCTCCCCTCACACACTCTCACCCAGTCTTCCCCTGTTTGCCTCCTCACTCTCAGAAAGTGCGGCTGCACACATACTAAGGAGGCCCCTGTGGATGCCAATACTGCTCAGCAGAACGCCGGCTTTGCACACACACAGTTGGCTTGGGATGCCATCTTATTGGATTGGGCTGGTATTGTTTGATCAAATGCCTCTGGGGTGGGGAGGGGGTGTCTCTGCATGATCATAAAATCATCGTTTTTTAACAAATGCAGCAAGATAGAGGAAGAGGGATGGAGAGAGTGAAAGGGTAAGACAAAGAGACAGAGAGAAAAAAGATAGGAGGAAAGGGAAAGGGGGAAGCAGAGATTGACTATTTGAGGGAAAGACTGGAAGCTTTTCATTGAAAGTCAAAGTGGAGGCTGGAAGGAGTGAAAAGAAGGGGAAAAGAAAGACACTGAAAGGGGGAGAGGCAAAGATAGGGAGAAAAGAAAAAAGAGCTAATGAGAGGCAATGAGAGAAGGGAAGACAGAAAGGACGGAACTGGACGAAGGAGAGAGCGGTGACCGAATGAAGAGGAGCTGTTACACCGGGAACGCTGAGAATGGAAATGAAAACAGAGAGAAGAAACTAGCAGCAGAGAGCAGAGCAGAGAATGTCATGGGGTCAGCTATTAATTGTAGGGTTGGTGGTAAAGATCCTTGTGGGTTAAAAATGATGGAAATATGTTGAATAATGAGACCTGATCCAACCCCAGCAGACCCTAACGAAGAGCGAAACCCAGTGCCAGCATGATGCGCTAGCAATTAACAAGCAGCCGCAGAGAAAAAGAGCAGTGCTATAGTGACAAAATGTTAATAATGAATGTAAAGTCATAGAAAGTCATTCCCAAACAACACATTTATAGAAATTACTGAAAGTCCTATTTTCACCTCTCACACCAACAATAAACTATGATGTATGTACACGGTGTAATGTAATATCAGCCATATCCTTAGAAGTACATGTATCATCCTGAAAGATGCATTTGGGCCAAAGATCATTTTCATATTCTTATCCAAACGCTCTCCTATTACGCATTTCAAATCCGATTCAGCAAACTCAACAACCTTGTCTTGTAACTTGTCTCAGCCTGGTGATTGATTCAATCATTAGCTTAATCAGTGCTGCTGAATTCCTCTACCAGGCTGCCTACTCTTCCATGTTTGTGGGCAAGTTTCCTTCATGAAAACGTTAACCAAGAGTGAAAAGAAGAACTTCATAGCTTCAAGTCTCACTTTCAGAAATCAGCAGACGAAAACAGAGTTTTCAGTTAGCAGTGATGAAGTTCTCATGCAAAAATATATGAAGTTTTACTACCTATTACCAGGCCTGGTGATGTGAGGTTTGAAGTGAAAATGTAAACTTCCTACTGTGGGAAAATGCACAACATTTCATTAATCTGATTACAGAAATGAAGGGTTCACAGAGCCCACTCACTGTATACTTGGCCCAAAGAACTCTATACATACACTCTTTTGTGTACATACTTAATACTGATCTGTGTAAGGTCGCCTGCTCTGTCTGTACATGAACTATTCAAATGATTTCATCTTGTTTTTCTGAAAAGCTTTGTGTTAAATCTGCTTCCATCTTTCTGTCTTCCATCATCAAAATCATTCCTTTGATAGCCGTCTTTCTTCTCTCATGTCTGTCCTCATTGCCAAGTAGCAAAGTAGACAATCACATCAAAGACACTCTAGTGTCTCTCTCTTGCTAAGCCTCTTTTTTTCCACTTCTACAAATGTCATGTAAACAAGTGCTTTTCAACCTTCTTTAATTAACAGGAGAGGGAATGATGGGCACATGGTGCTGTCGATGCTCTCTGTTACACAGCCAATCAAGAGCACCTCATACAGCCGGTCTGTACACATCCAAAAATAAATCCTCCCCTGCGCCGAGGGCTGAACCCAGAGGTGACTTGGCCTGCATGGTGATGTTTTAAATGTGCTCATCATAATCTCCATAGCTCCACATTTGAGACATCAGTATCCAACAATTATGTTTCCACAGACCTTACAGTAATATGTACATGTTTTGTGTATATACTGTATATGTGTATGGTATTGTGCCATAACACAAGAGTAATATCTTTTTGTCTCATAACATGATGGAAAATATTAAAATCACAAACAGAGTGCTTCTGTACTGTTAGGTGAAATGATGAGATGAGCGTTTACTCAGTTTTCCGTTGTCCTCTGTTTAGTCACCAAATTCTTAATTCAACTCCACAATCTCCTCCTTGTGCCTCAGCTGCATGTCCGTTCTGCAGTGTTCATCACACACACACACACACACACACACACACACACACACACACACATACACACAGAGGGAGCAGCCATAGCTGTATGTAAACAGTAGGGAAGATCTGACTCAGACAGAGAGGCCCCATGTATTTATCTGTGTAATTACCACTGTCTCTTCCTCTCTGTCTGTCCCTCCCTGTGTCTCTTTTCATCACCATCTTTCAAGCAAGCCCTCCTTCCCTCTGTACGTTCTGGACTCTTCCTTTTTGTCCTCTTCCTGTTGTTTCATCCCTGCGATCATTCCCTCACTTTTCTCTCTGCGCTTCACTCTTTCATCCTCTCTTGTTGCTATCAGTGACTAGTTGCAAGCTGCAATCAGCCAGCAGGATCTGCCCCTTGTGGCTCTGTCTGGCTAGCTGGCAAACTGTCTGTCTCTGTGTGTGTGTGTGTGTGTGTGTGTGTGTGTGTGTGTGTGTGTGTGTGTGTGTGTGTGTGTGTGTGTGTGTGTGTGTGTGTGTGTGTGTGTGTGTGTCTTTTAAAAAGCTCATCATCCATGGTTCAAAGACTCTCTGCCTCTGTCTTCCTTTCTTCCTCTCTGTTATCTCTCCCTCTTTCTGCCAGCTAGCTGTCTGTACAATGAGATAGGTATAAAATCTAATTCACCCTGCTGAAACAAGTATTAACTAGCTCCCAGTAGAAGGGCTTGACGCTAATCCACAAGCTGTTAGGATGGTGATGGGCTGTGTTAGTGTTTTAGTGGGGTACGTTCCCTGCTGGAAGCAACAGAGAGAAACACACTTGCCAAGAAACATGCCCTGTTTATCGCCGCCTTCAGCACTTAACATCATACTGAAAATGCTTTATTCTATTATATCATTTGAGTGAATTTATCACCGTACCATCATTCTCTTGCACGCACATTGTGATAAAGTATAAGTAAACATATTAAGTGACTAGGTTTGAAGTTCACTCTTGACCTTGAAACAGCAGTTGATTAAACAATCTATGCTCAATGTCCATTTAGTAGGGCTGTGATCGTTTGCATATCACTGATGAAGTCACACTACAGTGAGCACAAGTGACTTGCCAGAGCTGGAGGACCCATCTGCATCCATCAGTTGTCTGGGAGCACTCTGTTTGAACAACAGCAACAGAGAGAGAGAGTTGTGGATTAGAATGAAAATATAGCCAGGGTGGAACTAATTGAAACACTGCTACCAATGCACAACTTTGCCTTTTGGCAAAGTGTGTCGGCAGTGTTCATACAGTGTAATACAGAAATGTTTTACAACTCAGTTTCCAAAAAAGTTGGGATGCTATATAAAATGTAAATAGAACCAGAATATGATTTGGAAAATACTGAATCCCCATATTTATTTGAAAATGGTACAAAAGTCAGTATGGTGAAACTGAGAAATTTCATTTCATTCGTGAAAATTATATCTTCTTTAAATGTTTCAAAAAAGGTGGGACAGTGGCAACAAAAGACTGAAAAGTTGTGAAATGATAAAAGAAAACAGCTGCTGGAACATCTCACAATGAATGAGGTTAACTGACAGCAGGTTAGTCGCATGATTGGGTCAATAAAGGGGCTCACCACTCTGTGACAGAGTGTGCTGGCAAAAGGTGCAATAATTTAGGAATAATGTTTCTCAATGTAAAATTGCAAAGAATTTGTGGATTTCGTTGTCTGTAGTACATAATGCCATTAAAAGATTCAGAGAATCTGAAGAAATCTCTGTATGCCCTCTGATGGCGCTGCACTGAAAACAGACACAATTCTGCAGAGGACACCACTGCATGAGCTCAGGAACACATCCAAAAACCATCGTCTGTGAATACAGTTCATCACTGCTGAAACTCTACCATGCAAAGAGGAAACCGTTCATGAACCAGGTCCAGAAACACCTTCTCTGATCCCGAGCTCATTTAAGATGGACTGTGGTAAAGTGGAAAAGTGTC
Source organism: Chaetodon trifascialis (assembly GCF_039877785.1). Lineage (NCBI taxonomy): Eukaryota > Metazoa > Chordata > Actinopteri > Chaetodontiformes > Chaetodontidae > Chaetodon > Chaetodon trifascialis. The sequence goes on from NC_092060.1 coordinate 8,111,036, forward strand.
AGTTTGAAATTCTTTTTGGAAATCATGGACACTGCGTCCTCCGGGCTAAAGACAAGAGGGATCATCCGGCTTGTTATCAGCACACAGTTCAAAAGCCAGCATCCCTGATCGTATGGGGGACATTAGTGCACAGGGCATGAGTCACCTGCACATTTGTGAAGGCTCCATTAATGCTGAACCCTGTATACAGGTTTTGGAACAAGAAGTATTCCAACAGCACGTATTTCATATAAAACAGTGTTACACTTCCTGCCTGCAGTTCAGACTTGTCACCCACTGAAAATGTTTGGCGAATTTTGAAACATAAAATACCCTGAACTGTTAAGCAGCTGAAATCATACATCAAGCAGGAATGAGAAAACAATCCACTTTCAAGATGACAGCAGTTGATCTCCTCAGTTCTCCAAAGCTTACAGAGTGTTGTTTAAAGAAGAGGTGATGCAGCAGAGTGCTAAACATCAGCCTGAACAACTGCTTTCAGACATGTAGCTGCCATCAAATTCTAAATGACGATATAATTTTCAAAAACAAAGACATTTCTCAGTTTCAACATTTGATTGTCTATTTTCAGTTAAATATGGAGTTTCAGTCTTTTGGAAAATCATCACATTCTGTTTCTATTTCTATTTTGTAATAAAAATAATGAAATAGTTGAATTTATGTTCACACCAAGTAAAAGTAATTTGAAGATTGATAAAAAAAAAATAATCATGACCTGAAGCTTTATTTGGAATTTTTGCTGTTTACTTTTGGTCCTTGTTGTCTTGTTTCAATGGTTTATATAGCTTTTTGGGGTAGGAAGGAATTTTGTCAATATAACGGACAGCTTAATTATTTATCCTCCAGTAAATTAGTTAAAAATTCTTATGACAAATTCAAAATGACCTAATCTTATTGAGTTTAGTTTGATTTAATCTTCATTGTTCCAGGATGAAATTTGTTTTCACAGCCTGCACATTATCATGCAGACAAATGTACAGACACATGAAACAGATACAACAGATTCATGCACAACATATACAGTACACATACATGGAGATACATGGCTTTCACTGGCCAATGACAAATGTACAGATTAGTTTAATTCATGCACAGTAGAACTTTACGATCAGTTCAGTTTGCTTCATCAGTCTCCTTGAAATGTAGCACTTCTGCAAACACATGCTGACAATTTAAAGTGCTATGAGCACTGGCAGGAAGTTAGGAGATTATGATATTTCCACTTAAGCAGCCATCAGTATCATATGCATTCAGAGTGGATCATTTCATATTGAATGAGCCTTTACTCTCTATGTAGAATAGATTACATCCTCCTTTCCCTGTTTGTCGGGCCTCCGCTAGGAAGTCAGCACTAGCAGAGACATTCTGACAGGATTACCTTACATGCAAAAGCTTTGTACACTGACCCGTAATGCACTTTCAGACAAGAAAAAAAGGAGGATTTACTGAGAAGCCTCAGTGGTGGAGGAACATCTTTGTTGCCTCTGTCGAGCTGCATGTGCTAAGCTTGACTGTGCTTGAGTGTTTTGCATCCATCATTTCTACTAAACTTGTGAATTTAAGAGAAAACTGCAATTAACTCACAGTCGCCTGTGGGAAATATAGAATTTGCCAGATAGCTGGTTATCAGCTACTTACAATATTAGCTGGCTGGCTGCGTTCAACTCTGATCAAATTATTAAAAGTGTGTTCAATGCTGATTAAGGATTATTTTGTTAATCTCTCATCCCTGTACAGCTAATAGTTTGCCCCCAGTATGATAGACTGGGATGAGACAAACACAGAATCCCACCAATCCCACCTTTAAGTCATGATGGAGGAGGAGAAACCTTCAGAAATGTCTCCCCATCTTTGCGCAATTAGGAGTATGCAATGACTTTAGTACATGTGATAGTTTTGCTTTTCATGATGAGATAAACTGATGATCCTCATGGGCAAATTAGGCTGCAGCACCAGCAGATGAAAACAAACAAGGCACATGGGAAAGCGTCAAACATGATGCATGTGACTGTTTCTGCACCAAGGAAAATGCATATTCACAGAGTATGCAAAGTACCAACCGCTGGAAAATCATAAATATTGTGGAAGGCCAAGGTGGTGTTTCCTTACTCATAACCTGACACTATTTTTTATTTTTTTATTTTTTTTTATGGATAGTATACCTCTATTTGAGCAACATTCATTTTTACACATTAAAGTCTGTCTACAACTGTTGGGGAGTTCTACTACCTGTCTGAAAAAATGAAGAAAAGCCTTGTGTGACTTAAGAGGTAGCTGTGTAAATTCTAAAATTGCCTCAAGTGATGTCACCTGAGTCAGCATCAGTTGGGTCTGAAGAGCAGAAGTTTGAACATCAAAAAAATCTGGGGGTGTAGAGTTAAAAAGAGGTGAGCTTACTAGAGCTCTGCAGCCCGCTCCTCATCTATGCTCGAGGCTCGCAGCTCCAGGCTACTTCAGCAGCTATTAGCATAACACACTGAGTCTGAGTTGCATTGTGCGTAATGTAGGTACAATTTTTGTAACTGTCTGTGAGTAGGGCAATGTTATAGGACTGCAGTCTAAATCAGAGTTTCCCCTCACACACACACAGCTAGATGGCTGAAGCATGGCAAACCATGACTTAAAGCTGCTCTAAACATTTTTATATAAATGGATCAAATGATAATATGTACGTGAAAGGTGTCACCTGTGACAAACCCACAGAAAGTGAAAATGATGAATGACACAATTTCCTCTCTCACTACTCCAATCAGTGTCATTTTCAGCCACAGCAGGCAGTTGCTTACAACACAAAGGGCACTAAAAGCCCAAAGTACACTACCTGCAGACAGATAAGGGGAGTGACTAGCTGGTGAACGTAGTGGAGCAGGGTTAGCCAGGAATGTTTCCAACCAAAACACAAATACAAGGTTTGAAAATTGCACTTATATTCATCAGGTGGCCAAAAAGATGACTTCACAGGGCTGTTGCTCCCTCATTAGCTTACAGTGGCTGTAATTTAGGATTTAAGAAAAGTTTAAAGCTGCGTCGTTTAGGTTAAAGTCACATGGTCTGTCTTCAGAGGCTGCAGTTTAAACTGCACCTGTGGTTTACTCTGAACCTGGGTCTTGTGTATTGCAGGACTCGCCTGAACTACATCACTGTATCTGAGGTTTAACGTAAACCTGCTGCAGATCTGGTTTAACTGAGGTTTATGGTCATGAAGTTCAGTATAAGGACAGATTTACACATCATACACATCATTTTATTAATTTCTGTAATTTCATAATCTTTTACCACACGTGTTCCTTTGAGGGCACCAATATAAACAAGTGTCAAATTAATAGAATTGTGTAATTACAATTTAAGGTGTCACTTTTTCCTAATTTTGTAGGTGCATCATCACACTCCATCCATCCATCCAAGACCCGGAGTTCTCCCTCTCAGCCCTCACCGCTGTATTATACTGTGTCAAATCAATCCACACATGATGACCAAGGTCCTCTGGTGGATCAGGAAGCAGCATTTGCCAGATCTCATGATCATTTCATTCAAGGAAGAAAATGCAGCTTGAAGGGTCCTTCAGATTGGAGTGAAGTCCTGAAATACTGAGCTTCAGCGGTTCAATATCTCTGCTGGTGAAAGGAGCAAACACAATCAAAGATCGTGAATATACAGACAACGTGTGCTTTGACACAGAAGTAATCTGTGTGAAGTGCAGAGCAGAAAGCCGGCAGTAATGGCTGCTTGGCGTCGAAGATCACAAAATCACAAAGTCTATTTCTGTTTGAGAACACAGACATACATATCATATGGACAGGTACATAGGTTATAACTGAGGGCTGCCCCAGTGATTGAGCTTTCAAGAAAAGCTGAACAATGTGGAAAATGTCTTTCTTCTCAGGAACAGCAATTACTGGCAAATAGAGAAGGCACTGGGCTCTGTATACCCAGGTTTCAGCGTTCTCATTACCACATACTGTCTTTAAAATTGCAGCTATTAACAAGCTGGCTGGTTCCTTTCATCTCAGGCTATTATCACCATTATCTCTCAGTGTTCAATTGATTTGTTTTGTAGATATATTTGTGTGAACCTGGAGCCCCTCAATCATTTAGGTGCACAACACCTCATGAAGGCAGCTTATTTTTTGCTGTTAATGTAATTCAATTAAATAAACGCCACATAATGCACGAGCATGACAGACGGATGGTTTTCACAGAAGCTATACAGAAGCTGGTTAATATAGTTGCTCTGTGTGAGATTTGTCCATTAAGCTGAACATTACTTGTAATCTGACATGAGTTTTGTAATAATATATCCATAATGTATATTCAGTCAGTGAACAAGTTCAGACTTTTTTGACAGGACTAAATCAGAAAGGGAATACTCTGACAACCTCTAATTAACCACGAGTAGTAAGGCAGATGACCACTAAAATCTGTGGCCTGTTTCACCAGCTATCTGGAAGTTCTCTGTTAAGCTGAGGTGTGAACTCCACGCTAAATGATATGTTGAAATTAGCTAGTTTGATGCTAAAAAGCTTTGTCTATATTTGGCTGCACCACAAAGACGTAAGATTCATCTTAACTACTAACTGACCAAGATACTGATGCAAAAAAAGGTGTGTGTGTGGGGGGGGGGGGGGGGGGGGCAATCAGTGAAAAGCATTATTCTTAATGCAGTGTTTATTACCGTTTTATCTCACTTATCCCATTGTCTTTGCTAGGCAATAGCAAAAAGCCAGGGGCTAAAAAGACCTAATGATTATTAGCAAACGACCAAAAGGTACATATGCTAACAAAGCATTATGATTAGGTGATAACTGTACAACCTTAATCTAAAGCTAGTGCAAAATAGCAACAGTGACATCGAGTGGTGAAAGTGTCAACTACAACAGAGGGTAACGTAACGGTACCCTTTTATTGGCAGATGTAATTGCAACATTATAACAAACACGTAACTATAGCCGCGCTGGTAAACTGATAGATAGTTGTAAATTAGAAAGTCATCTAACCCTATATATTTGCTTGCTAACACTATAGCATTAATGTTTAATGTCAAATTTAGTCAAGTCACTTCTGCAGCATCTCTCCCACCAGCAGCACCAGCCCTTCCACCAACAGCAGCACCCTTCCCTCGTACAGCTGAACAACCTCTCCCCTCACCTGCAGAAGCATGTCTGCTTGAACCAGCACTGCTCCAACCTCCTGAGGCCACCTTTACTGGACTGGATGTAGACAGAAGTCAGCCTACACAGTCTCTTCAGGATAGGTCCAGCAGCCACCCACCACTAAAGGCAACAGAAGGCCTCCTCCTCCTGGCACAGAAGAGGATGTGAACACACGAAGATGTCGACTCTTTACAGCTAAAATTGAGAAGCTCGCACAAGAAACACAAAAGATTCAAGCTGAAAAAGAAAAGAATTAAGGTTGAAAATACATTGAACATAGAATTTTTTTTGACTACAAGAAGATCTAAAAGCACAGGAATGGACCATCACACTTTCAAATGAGCTGTAGCAAAGGAAGGCATGTGGCCATTAGTTCGGGGCATAGAATAGGCTAAATCTGAAAACAGGCTGTTTCTCTGAGCTCATGAAAAGTTAACTTTTTATAGATATTCACTTCTCACATGTGGTGATCTTATAGAATATGATGCATTGTTGTAGATAAAATAGCTCAACCTTAAATATCTACAGCTCTAAGATGCAGCATACACATGAATGCATCAGTAATATGAATCCAGAAACATAAGATATTGTAGTAAAGCACTGGCAGGGAGCATTTCTGTGCATAATGAGTACTTGGAAACACAACTTTTCAAGAATTTCACCCTGATTTATAAGTTATATAGCCAAAATAAAGTCTGCAGTGATGTTTGCATGAAATACAATTGGAGCCCTCTTTGCAAACAGGCTGATCGGTTCTTCACAGCACCTGTGCACCGCTCTGAGGCATTTCTCTTTTTTGTGTGTGCTGAATGGCAGCGCTGCTAACCTGCTGGGTTTTGATATTGGTGATAAGCCATTTTCACAGAGGATACCCGGAGTCCCTGAGTAACCTCACAGGGTATCTTCCTACCTTGAAGTCTCTCCAAAGGCTAGACTGCTTGGGGAGCGAGCTGCCATGATGTGCGTCTGGCCATTTAATAACAGAATTTGTAACAGCAAGATCAGCATCACACACTATCTAAGCATTGTCATCCTTTCCTGTTGTCAAAGTCATTCCCATTGTTTTTAGGTCTCTTGATTCTCATGTGGTGACATCTACTCAGTTGTATGTCAGGGAAACTGGAAATCAGGTAGAGCTTCTGACAGGTTTTAGGACATGTTTTGTTGCTCAGTTGCTTTGGAGCAGCTATATTTAGCCCTTCCACTTCACCCCATCTCATATAAAAAGGCAGCGTTCATGCTCATCACCGCTGTCATTACTACAGAAAACATCTGTCTTTGCTTTTACATCTCATGATCTTACCAAACACCAAAGATGTGTGTGTGATCATGATGGATTGAGCATTTTACAGGTTAAGAATTGTGAAATGCAATTTAGTTGGAATCAAATATTTGCACAGCACAGGCTGAAATATTTCCACTAATCCAAAACACAATACGGCAATACAAGATACTTTTTAATAAATCACCACTCACGAAGGAAACAGGTCAATAATGCAGTAATGATTTACAAACACAGCTTACCATCATTATTGTTGATCAAATTAAATTTTCTTATATTACCTGTAACAGAACAGAATTACCCATTTCAGAAAATGTCATTTCTGCTGTCATTTTTGCTATTCTCATCAGAGCGGGGCAACTGTGCGTTTTAAGCTTCCCATTGCAAAGAATAATACCAGCAGGAAGTACACCAATAACTCCATGAGCACAGATACTTATTCTACTAATCAGCAGAGGCCATTGATTAATTACTGATATCTCAAAATTCAAATATCTCAGTCCAAATCAAAATCAAATACTGTTTCTAAATATTGATTTTGTGCGATCCATCAGTATCATCCCTTGCAGATGAACAGAAAGCAGAAAATCTGTAGGCAGAGGATTTCTCAGAGGGATTCTGCCAGTAACCTCACCTCTTTTCTTCCTCTCTGTTCACCTCCTTGTTTCCTTTCCTCTGTTCTCCGTGGTCAAACCACAGGAGACGAGCTAAGGTTGAGAAAATTCTGGTTAAGGGTTTCTGCTGGCAGTGTTTCCCATCCCTCTCTCTTCTGTCTGTCTCTCTGCTCTCAGTAGTCCTGCGGAGAAAGGATTTAGCTCTGACTAATTGGATTTTGGGAGACAGCGGAGAGGGGCTCACAGAGGGGAGAAGGAGAGGGAGATGGACAGAGAGACAAGGAGACAAAGTATATGAACGAGAGAGGGGGTGCATGCATGGCTGGATGGATGGATAATGGAAGTATGACTCATGAGTCCTTGCTTTTTCATTCTACGCAAGGATAAGCAGTGGAGAGAAGTTATATTACCTCAGAAAGAGAATCTCTCCTCTCTTTCTCTTTCTTTGTTTTCAGCAGCTGTACTTTACGCTTACGGTGTTCCCACTCATCAGCGTTGTGATTTCCTACATTACATTTGACTGCCAAGTGAAAAGCCTTCCAGTTATGGAGACTCTCGATTGGACCACCACGAGCTGCGAGGCCAGCGTCACCAACAAAGTTTTGAGTAGCTGCTACCTTGAGAAAAAATGAACAGCAGTGGAAACAACCTCCTGCAGTTCTTTATTGTGCCACTTCTATTTAGCTTTGACAAATTAGTACCTGATGAATCTGACCCCTATGTAATTAATGCAAACATTTGCCAGTGCATAAACAATTATGCTGAAGGTTATACTGAAGGTCTAGCCCTCATGAGGTGTAATGCAAACATAACTTTGATTAATCAGATTTTGAAAACTTTTCCACTGTTACAGTTTTACTATCATAGAATCTTCCCCCCAGTTCTTCAATGTGTTGGTCTGTTGCTCAGCAAAGCATTTCACCAACCCTGTTAAGTGTCTGGCTGGAAAACAAATAAATACTTTTGTAGTGTAAAGGCAAAACATGTCATTCTAAAATAAGTGCTAACTTGGCTACAAGTCAGTGTTCTCCCCTGCTAGCTAGACTGAATTTTTTTTTTATAAAACACAATATTTCCCAACCTAGCAGCTGCCCAGGAGCTGCCTGACCATAGCTGGGGATAGCTGAGGGCATTAATCATTCATTTTCCCCTGTCCTGGTTTTTCCAGCAGGTCTGAGAGTTTGAACTGGCAACTTTGCAATTATGAGGTTTCTTCTCTAACCTTTGGAGGGCCACCTGGGTGAAAAGCAGGGGTCCTAAACGTTAGACCATGTGGGACAGATGCTGGAAATCTTGGTCCAGCTTTTCCAAAGCAACCCACATCAGTAATTTCTGGAATGCTCAAATGGTCTTGGGCAACAAAAATATTTTGTTATAAGTCGTTCTGTTTCAGTACTTTTGGAAAACCTGTTATTGATTGTTCTGTCTTACTGTATATCGCCACTGACTGCTGACTCATCACCTCCTAACTGGCCAGTTTGGATCACAAGTGATCCACAACTGCTACTGGCAGCAAAGGAGCAGCGAAACTTTCTATGCAATGTGCAGTCTTGCTTTGAGTATTTCTGTTGTATTATTCCATCAACACTGATTCATGACTGACACTTAAGTCATTCAGAATTTTAAATTGAACCTGGTTGCAAGGAAGGTTATTTTCATATTTTAACCTAAATAATATAACTTTGGCTCTCAGCTAACCTCATGCAAAAGAGGTGTATTAAGTCACTGCTAATGTAAACCAAACATTCTACTGCTGCTGCTTCACGTTACAAGTGGGTAGCTAGTGAATCACAGGGTGGTTTTATTATGGAGCAGCCACAGGAAACTGTTTGTTACTGTGGTCAACACGGTTAGTGCTTATGAAGACGTTGTCATTTTTTTCACAGCAGAGCAGTTTTAAGTTTTGCAAGGGACCGATGAACAAGAAGGAGCCATCACAGTCAGAAGTTAAATAAAGAGCTGCAGGTGATGGACTTCATACCTCCAACTCCTCAACAAGATAATCAACTTCGCCGTGTCCTGCTGTTGAAACTGCTCACGCCATGTGCAGCATGAACTCAGAAAGTGGTTATCGTTATCTTTGACTATCATCTTTATTACAGCCACAGTTTGCTTTGTTGCACTGCAGACAAGAAGCTCTTCTGCTGTATTTCTGACAAAGTAGATGCTCAGCAAGTGTTGCAAGTAGTGCAGTATTAGACCACACCTGGTGTTACTATGGAAACCCCAGCAGTCACCAAATCAACCTGGATGGCAGTCTTAAGGATTGCAACTTCAAACATTTGAACACACAACCATTACTGTCTGATTCCCATCATTTTCTTAATCTTCTCTTTAACTAATGCTGTTTCAATGTGTGCCGTATCCATCCAGTCAGAAATAGCCAAAGTGCACCATCATTCCTCTGTTGCACTTACTGTGCTCTGAGATACGATTTGGCTCGTAACATCGGTGTCTTTTGTTACATGAAGGTGCAGGTTGTGCAGACAGATTGCAAAAGTGAGTGGGCATTTGGTTATTGGCATTCTCTGAATGTGGATGGATGGCGAGGCATTAGCCAATTATTGAGTGTACCAATTGTCTTCAGTGTGTTCTGTGTCCTCTAATAAATGTCTTTCAAATCCTCACAGCAAATATCGCAGATGTATTTAGATTCAGATCTGGCAGAGGAAAATAAATGGGGAGTGCCAAGACCGCATGAAGAACTTCCTCCATAGCTGCCGTCTCTCACTAACTTTAATTAGAGCTGCAACTAATGTGCATTCTGTATGAATGTGTGTATGTGCATGTGTCTGCGTGTGTCTACAGTGATTATTATAATTGGGCATTAAGTTAAAAAAAATAAATAAAAGAGCAGCGACGCAGATGTTTTCCACAGTATAATGACCCCCCTGCTACCCATTTACAACAATCACAGGAGGATTCATGCAAACACACAACCAAACACACACACTCACAGTCAGATAATTTTGTAAATTAAATGTTCCATTATCTGTCTTTGTGTTTAATTCTGTCTGATTGCAGCATGTCAAATAAGCAACCACATGCATACAAAAACCCATCTGTATGCCCACAGAAACCGATGCTCAGACACTCACAGACTTTATGTTTGCTCATATGTACGTCACTAATTCTGGCCCATCACAGGACCCATCACTGTACCTTAGCTCTGGTACATCTTAATATATAAGATTATCCGCAGGCAAATTTCCTCCTTATTTAAGTGTTTAATTTTTGCACTCATAATCTTAGGTTGCACCAGTGCCTTCTGTCAGCTCAGAGGCTGACGAAGTCTATGATGTCATTGGTCCTGGAACAATCTGCAGGCCAAGCTCAAACTTGAGACCCTTCTCTCTTTAATTGATTTTAAACTCAGAATAATGGAAGCGGCCACTGCTAGCTGCAGCTGTTTCCATTAACTAACAAACACATGCCTGATTTAATACTGCCTTGCACTGTATTATGCAGTGCATCTTTGTTGTACTTATTGTTGGTTGTGATTTGATGCTGCGGTCCTCTTTGTGTGCTTGATGCTGCTGTTTGACCCTGTCTTGGCTAGGTCTCGCTTGTACAAGAGGTTTGAATCTCAATGTGATTTAAATAAAGGTTATGTATACTTTGAGTCTGCACACTATTTAACGTAATTAACACAACTTAAACAGTGTTTGCTGGAGAGCTCAGTGTAATGAACTTGTGGCATAAAGTGCTTGACGATGTTAAGGAAATCAGATGAGTCTGTCCCTGCTGTGCAACTGAGAGCCGAGTAAATGTGAGCAATCACATGCAGCTGTTCTTATGTGCATCTGCTCCATCCTCTCGTACTTAAGAGGAACGCAGTTTTGAACACAGTTTTAAGACAGATGCAACACTTTTTCAAACCTATATGAGTTGAGACAATGTGTTTCTTAGTTGCATTTTATTTAGTGTTAAACAGCAAAACTTGACAGTAAGCAGTGCAGCTGACTCCAATTACTTCTTTATAGTGTTGTTCTACACCCACATAGTTTCAAACAGACAAATTGTGTATTTTTCTGCTCATATAGTTTAGTCTTTTCAGCTGTTAACACTGCTATCTGGCAGACAAATTAGGAAGCATTAAGTGAGCATAAACAGAGAGAAAGCTCACCACTGATGCCAAAGCTTATTCCTCAAGTACAATGAATTTGTTTTGTTGTTCCATGTCTTCTTTTTGGCACTTTATAGCATAACAAATACAATAATATCACACTGGTAATTAAAGAAGGGAGCACAAAAATCTGCTGTTAACTGCCAATGGAAACAAGTTTGTTAACTTTCTACAAATTTGTGAGGTTTTGTCATCTTTGCTCTAAATATTACAGTTAAGAATACCAGATCTGTGTAATGGAGCAGACCAGACTACACTTCTATCTGCCTGAATTTTACTTGGTCTGTGCTTTTCATACTTCACACTTGCGCTGTAAAGAAATCCGTAAATGAATTCAGCATTACTCGCTTCAGTGATTACAAGGCAACTCTTGTGGAAAGGTGAAGGAATGTTTTTGTTATGAGTGCCATTTGCACCCGCATTCATTCAGCACGAATAAATCTGGTTCTGCTCGGGCTGTTTTGCTTAGCAGAGAGGTGGCTCAGTGCTCATCTCTCCTTTAGACTGAAAATTCATGCAGAATTTTAGCCAGTGTAGATTTGGTTTCTTGTCAGTGTGAAGCTGTGTGGAGACAGCTCTGTTCACCCAGCTCTGTAGGAGATGAAAGGACTTGCTGATCATGTTGCTCAGTTTGAACATACTTTTATTGAGCTTTATGGGAAGATGTTTTTGTGTAATTTGTCAAGTAAGAAATATAGCCGCAAGAGGCGATACTGGGTTCAAGCCCTTTTGTGCTCCACACAAGGAAACAGCTCAGTGGACCAAAAATTAAAGCCGCAAGCACAGACTAACCACTTTTAGGCTTCACAAAGGTGAGCAAATGTGGCGAAAGAGAGGGAGCGCGGAGTGAGCGCGGGGGCGCTACATATGGATACCAGATATTAAACGCAAAAACGCCACCTGGGGAATTACACCCCAGGAAATCCTAACTAAGGTTTGGTCTAGTAAGCAAGGTCACACAGGTTCAGTTACCACAGGGCGAGACAGTTCCCACTTAAAACAAATTATATTAACAAAGTTATTAAAAACAAAATATAGATACATAAAGGTCACACACCAGGCAATTGGGCAAGGGGAGTAAGGACCAGGCTGGGCCTTACCATGCGGCAGGGCAACCAAAAGGGAGAAGGGTCCTCAAATGAATCACCTGTGACACTTCAAACAATCAACCCACAGCACCTGCTAACAGAGAAACACCGGTTAAAGAAACATGCCTAAAAGCTAGATGAAGCTGGTCATTATTCAATCAATGAAACAAACAGAATACAAAAAGATCATAACTAAATCAAATTAACACAATAAGGGCAAAAAACAATAGGCGCCGTGTCATTAGGCATAAGCAATCCTGCCGACCCCAGAGCGGCGTGTGCCACATAAACTTCTGAAACAGAGCGGACTCAGGCAGCAATCAGCTGTACTGGACCAAGGCGGAGTCCGCTCCAACCCGACAACCCCGAGACAGAGCCAAAAAGGAGCGAAACTAAACAAAAAAAAATAAAGAAAACCAGAACAACCAAAACAGCAGCGCAGCCCAGAGTAGGGAAATCAGTTCACTAAACTTCTAAGTTAATGCTGCATTCGTTAATAAAATAGGGCACCAACCTTCCTCAGCTCAGAAGGATTTTATTTATTATTTCTTGTAATGCTGATTTAATGATAACGAATGAACTAACGGTAGACCAGTCTGATAAAATGAAGCGTAAACTCTCTGCTTATATCCAGCTCAAAAGGACACCGTCTGACCACGACTTGAATGAAGTCTTATTTATTAAACACAATACTGGGGATGAATATGAATAATGAATAATACCACAAATAATGAGTGATACGACATAAACAACTGTATTGAGAAATTTATGGCAAAACAATGTCAGAATGAGTTTGGCAATAGTGAAAAGTAGTTTTGAGGAAAGATGGGGACGCGAATGCAGTGTTAATTTCATGAATGAATGACTGAGATAATCTAAGGAAAATTAAGAGTATTATAACCTTACGGCACCAACTCGTTATTCAAACCCACATAAGCATGCCTACTTTGCCAGCGACGCTCCGGTGGATGTCTGCTCCGAACTGACACAAAGGGGCCCCAGGCTGTCGTTCGTGGCTCCAATCTGCGCTGCGTTCGAATGGGCTGTTCCAGCACCTTTCAGGAGCTGGAAGGCCTCTGGTGTCGGTTACAGACGAGGAATGGCATCTGATGGTACTGTAGGTTAATAATAATACTGAGAGTCTCTTCGATGACTGGTCGAAAATGTCTGAAATTATTACTAAGTGCCTAGAATTTAACTTTGGAAAAGTTTTGTGGCTTAATGTGGTGAGCAAAAATTAAAGTTTCATGAAGATAAAAAAAAAAAAAACTAGAAAGAGATCATTTTCATTAGAACATTTTTCTGAATAAAGAGATCAAGCTAACAGCAACTAAAGAACTGAGAGGACAACGAGACAAGATGAAAACAAGACTAAAGGAAGACTAAGAAAGAATGAGAAGTAACAACAGAAAAAAAATGACTGAGCGTCTGCTGCATGCTGCAGACAGTTCTCCCTATGGTCACATATATTCTAAATGATGCGTTAGACAATTTTTATGAATAATGACAACATTCTTCAATAATCATGATAACATTTTCTAAAACTCATCCTAACATATGTAGCAGAACTGGCCTCTAACTGACCCTCTCTTACCCTCTGTGCAATACGCCAGAGAAATGGAGTTGTAAACCAGTATAACTGGTTGAGTTATAGACCATCTGGTTTGCTTACAAGGAAGGTGTTAATTTCAGAGACAAGATGTCTGGCCCTGAGGAATCTCCTCCATGTTTTCTTTTCAGGGAAGCCAGAGACACAGACACCTCAACGTCAAAGGTTGCCTTCTCTTCACCTTCTCCTCACTATGTTTCTCATGGCAATGCTAATTCTCTCCTGATAGCCCCAAGAGAGATCAAGACAATAAAACCGTCTGGAGAGACAAACGCCAGGCTCCAGAGGAACCTCCAAAAATCAGATAATGCTGATGGGTTGTAAATTGGACATTCCTGAAGCAACTTGTGTATGCTTGTGTGCTTTTTCCTAATACTCCAGGATAACCAAACTTCTATGTTGAACTTAACTTTTGATGTTTTCACCTTACAGGACTCCCAATATGTATAATATTGATGTTTTTCCAGTTTCTCTAATTCAAAGGATGACAAAGTAGTGATTTTAACTGTTTTATAAAGTTTGTCTGAATTTTTATCATGGAACCATACTGCCATCTAGAGGTTCGTAACGGTCAGGTTGAATACGTTTGACGTGATGCGTTTAATAAGTAACCGTAATAGTGATAATCATTTTGGGCAAATATAGTCTGCCTCTTTTTTCTTCTTTATTTGATGTTAGTTATACCGCGAGTCATCATATATATTAGGATGAAATTGTTACCATGATTATCTTTAATGTAGTCATTTAATCATAGGAATTGCCTAACGCATGTTGTGAACAATGATGAAATGTCATTGAAAATCGTCCATTCAAAATATATGTGATTGACCATAGTGAGAAGCAGATGAGCCCCTCGTATGAATCATTAATTAATTCCAGCTCCATGAGGCGAGATTACATTGCACGTCACAAACCGTCTCACGTGTGTGACGGCCTGCCCATTAGACACGCCCCGGAGCGAGATTTAAATGTCTGCAGCCGCAGCATGAATTCAGTGCGCGTTACTCAGTCTTGTCTTAAGTAATGTTTTAGTTTGTTTTAGTTTTGTTTGTTACTTCTTAGTTGTCTTAGTCTTGTACAGTCGTTTTGCTCTTTAAGTTTTTCCCGTCTTTGAGCTACGCAAAAGCCAAACCGAGTAGCGTGATTTATTTTTCAGAAGACGTGTTTCTATAGTTTGCCGTAAACTTTCATTTTTCTAAGTCCCACGTTTTTGTTTTTGTATCTGTAAATTTTAGTCAAATAATAATAATTTTGTAAACCCTTTTCGAGCGGCCATCGAAGAGACTATCAATTTTGTTACTATCCGTCTAAAATAATCCTTCACGGACTCAACCGAACCAAAACCCTGCAGCCAGCTGTTGATCCTTGGTCTGGGTTAACAACCATCCGGAGCCGTCCCTTATCTGTAACCGACACCGTAGAACCCAGTTCGAGAGACGTCACCGTCCAACATCAGCTCTTCACCTTGGTGTGCCTGGGCCTTCCACCGGACCACCGAGCAGATCGAGCCACGGACGAGCACCTGGGCATCTTCAAGTTAGTTCGTAGCAGAACTCACCGGGACGCCATCAATCCAGTAGGCATGCTCAGCGGGTTTGAATAAGAGTTGGTCAGTGAGGTTAAGATACTGCTAATTTATCCAAATTCTCTCAACTGCTCGTTTAATCCCTTAACTTTACGTTCGCGTCCCCATTATCCCCTTACAACTACTTCTTACTATCGCCAAACTGGTTTGTCATCGCGTTGCCATAAGTTTCTTTTGTGTTCTGTCACATCACCTCATATCTTCTGTCGTACCATTCATGATATATCATTCATTATCCATAAATGTGCTTAATAAATGAAATTTTGATTTAAGTCCTGGTTAGACGGTGTCCTTTTGAGCTGAATATATACGACCCCTGTATCCAGAGTTTACACTCATCCAGATTATCAGACTGGTTTACCGTTAGTTTATTCGTTAGTATTTTATCAGCGATATAGCAGTTAATTTCTGCAGTCCTTCTTAGCTGAGGAAGGTGGTGCCCCGTTATTTTATCAACGAATGCAACATCCAATTAATGTAGTTCCCCTACACATACATGATGACTAATGGTATACCTAACTTAATAGGAGAAAAAAGAAATAAAGAAAAGGCAGACTATATGTGCCAAACTGATTATTACTTTTATTGCTACTTGTAACTTGTAACTGTCTCATGTCAAGCATATTCAACCTAACTGCTACGAACCTAGATGGCATTATGGTTCCATGGTAGAAACTCAAGCAAAAGTTTGATTTGTTAATGGCACTAGAGGAAGACTAAGGAAACAACTGGGGAATGTTAATGTCTGTACCACATTTCAAGGTAGTCCATCCAACAGTTGTCCGGACACGTCATCTCAAATACCAATTTGCTGGTTTCACTTGAGGTAGGGTTGCCAAGCGTCCCTTCAAACATGGAATCGTCCTGTATTTAGCAAAATAGTCTGTAAATGTCAATGGAATCAATAAATTACAGTTTTATGTGAAAATTTACGGTAATCTTATTGCCGGCTCTCTCCTGATCTGTGACCAATGAGCTGGCAGCACACTCACACACGAGTATGACAATACAGAATCCAGCTCATCTCATTGGTCAACGTACTGTTGCTTGCAAAGATACCGGCAGACAAGAGACGTCAACGAAGCAGCATGGGTCACATGGACAGCACAGATTTTCAGGTCTCGGACACTGCCAACAGTAGGAGTAGTACCGTTACTACTCCTCCAAGGACAAAAATGAAAAGGCTGCAAAAATACAGATCCGAATGGGAAACAGAAAACATGTGGCTGAGAAAAAGTGCATGATAATAGTTATAAGCCGCACTGCACTGTCTGCCGGCGCGCTTTTTCTGTAGCCCATAGTGGACTGTTTGATGTAAAACAGCATGCATCTAGTGGTGTACACATTAAAAACATGAGGGACAACAAGAACCAGCGCAACCCTTGACTGGTTTGTTGTCCAGCGGGTAACGCAAGAGGAAGATTCATTCATTCATTAATTTATTCATTCATTCATTCATTCATTCATTCATTTATTTTCTATATCCAACTATCCCTTTCGGGGTTGTGGGGGGCTGGAGCCTATCCCAGGTGTCAACGGGTAAGTTAGTGGACCGGGCCAGACAACCATTCACGCTCACACTCACACCTAAGGGCAAGTAACCAGTTAACCTAATGAGCATGTTTTTGGTCTGTGGGAGCAAGCCGGAGTACCCGGAGAGAACTCATGCATGCACAGGAAGAACATGCAAGCTTCAAACAGAAAGGCCCCGCCCGACTCGGGGATCGAACCGGCCACCTTCTTGCTGTGAGGCACACGCACTACCTTCCACTACCTGGAAGATATGGTATGTACATAGAAAATAAGAATTTTTTCTTCTAATCCTCAGGTTAAGGTTGATATTGGAAAGTGCAATGAATGTCAGCATTTTATGGCCAAAGATATGCTGATAATATTATTGTTATTATGTGTTTAGAGTAATAAACAAGTACAATTGATAGATGAATACTTAAAATAGATAAATAATACATAAAATAATAATAATACATAGATAAAGAATAGACATTACACTGTATACACACATATATACAAACAAATGTTCTGCTGAATTAATTAGAAGTGAACTCATTGTCAGTCTAAATTATAAAATGTCTTGCTGAGAGTTTTACTCTGTAGCACTGAAAGACAAACAATTCCTGCAGTAAGAGCTCAAAAGAAATACAAATGGAAAAAACATGGCTGTCTCTGCCTGATGTAGCATTGGGCTTTTGAGTTCATGAGTTCAATCTTTTTTTTTTTTCTTTTTTACTACAACCATACAGTCATGGCCTTTGAGGCACAAAGTGTTTATGTTTTCAACTTTTCCACAGACTTTCTGTTTGCACCTTTCTTATTACACTAAATGTACAATGTAACAGAAATTTTCTGCTTTCTATTGTTTTCTTTTATTTGATTCTGTTTTCAGTTAAGCAGGACAGAGTTCTGTTAAAGAGTTATTTTATTTTGTTAAGTTAAGCAGGACAGATTTATGTTACAGAGATTTGTTATTTTGCACTGAAAAACAAATTGTTGAATAATATTTGTTTTCCATGTATTCGTATTACTCAAAAACATGCATCTAATTAAACTCAGGTTCAAGTCAAAAAGGTTAAAAAGTCATTTCGCACACACAAAAAAAAGACAAAACAATTTCACCACACCAGGAGGGGTGAAGGCAACCAGGTCGGCCGGTGCTGCCAAGAGGTGTCCCTTATTTATTTTTCAGGGAGTTGGCAACTCTAACTTGAGGGAAAGTAAAGGGATGAACAAATCATGAGCATTTGTCCTCTGAGGACAATGAATGTCTGTAGGATGGTGCTGCTTTGAGCTAAATGCTAACCATGTTACCGTGTTGCACCATCTTAGTTTAGCATTGCAAATTAGTAGCAAACACAAAGTACAGCTGAGGCTGATGGGAATGTTATTAATTTTGGATAAACCATGAATGAACAGAAATTATATTGAACATGACGAGATCACTAAAGTTGTTGCTGTTCTTCCAGTGTCAGTAGGATTCATCCCGTGAGGACCAAGAAACAAACAGCAAGCTATTTCTAGGTCTGAATCCGTTAATCCTCGCTTTTAAATGGAAAATCACTTTTCTACACCAATTCAGCACTTCTCTCTTACAGCACAGTGACCTTGCTCTTATCCACTTGGCTCAAATGGGGACTGAATGGTTTAATGAATAGGAAAACTAAGAGGACTCATGACCATCTCAGTCATCAGCTATCAACCCATTTGTGGGCTAACAGGAGATTTAAACAAGTGCTTTTTACCATCATCATCATCATCATCATCATCATCATCATCATCATCATCATCATCATCATCATCATCATCATCATCGCAAATGGTGACATTTCAGAGCTCACCCATTAAAATTGATATCACAGTGTGTTAAAAGCTGTTCAGGTGAGTTCGGACAGTCAAACACCTCATTGTGAAACTAGAATAAGACATTTCGTTTAGTGTGATATTGTTTTAGAATATGTATACATCTTACCACTTTGCTTTTAGTAATACCCGACTCATTGACTGGTCATTCCTTCCACATTTCTTTAGATTTTCTCTGCTGCAACCTTTGCCAATCCTTTGTAATGAGGATAGAGTTTCCATGGCAACCATTGGCCCCAGGTACGATTGATCGTCAAGGGTCCACAGCCAGCTCCACTGCTGCTTTACACAGTCCATCTTTCAAGTCAAGTGGAGGTGAGTGTATTTATAGAGAGCCTTTAACTGGTGTGCCACAATCTGCTCACAAGACAGCAAAAGACGAAGCAAATCAGAGAAAGGATCATTAATAAAAGACATAAAATGAATACAAGGGAACTGGGTCCAATGCACTTTATCCCTGCTGAGGTGTCCTTGAGCAAAAACACTGAATCCCTGAATACCGGCACGCAGTTCTGTAGCTGACCCACCTCTAAACCAACATTTCTGAGAGGAGATGACTTAAAATTGACATCTTTGTTATCCTGTGACCAAAGAGTTGGGAGGCGTATGGGAAGAAAGAATCAGTGATGTGCTGAAACACAAAGTGGTACTTTATAGTTAGCTCAGGTGCTTATATGGATCTCATGACAGGGGAATACAGTGATGTTTTTCCACAGTCTTGGAGGAAAAACAATATAAAGGAGAGAGACTGCTCATTACGACCGCTTTAGAGTTCCCCAGAAATAACTTTGTGCCCCTGATCCATTGGAACTGTTAAAACACTGCCAGTTCAGAGAAACACTGCAGATACAATAGAAAGGAAAGATGACGTGACACTTCACCTGATACATTTAAGGGCCGGGCTGCATGGCAAAAAAATATGATCCTAATATAATATAATAATTATAATAATAATAATAACTGTTAGATGAATTAAAGCTGTGTTATGTACTAGTTTTACATATCTCAAATGTTACAGAGGTAGAAGACACTGTAAGGCAGTCAGCTACATTCTTTTGCTGATGTGTAACATTTGTAACCTCATTTTAGGTTTTTTGTCAGAAACACTAGCAGAAGTGTCTCTGGCTCTGGCTTTAAAGCTGTCCTGTAGCACGACACAATATTGCCACCTTTGCTCAAAGCATGCTCTGAGAGTGAGCTGGTGGCAGGAATACGTGGTACCGCTTTGCCAGGAGGATCACTCCAGGGTATGATGCTGAGTTGGTCAAGCATCACTATGCCAAGAGGTTGGTCTGGCTGTCAGCATCAGGAGCTTGCAGGTAGCCGTTCAGTTCAGCCACAGTAGCCTGATGCTCTCTAAGACCAGAGGCAACAACAGCATTTTGACTGGTGTAACTGCAACATCTACTCTGCCCCCAGTGCAGTAGCTCTGAGTGCGATGTGCTCTGACATTCATCCTCCATCTGAGCCACAGCTCTGGATTTCATGGCCTAAACTTTGTCATCTTTGATGTAGGATGATGAGGATACACTAGGGGAGTCCTATTCAGGAGGTCATCAGTGGCAGCATGATCGTATTTTTCATTCAGATAGCTGATGTCAGTGACCTTGATCCTCCTGGTGAGGTCATCAGCTTCCAGCTTCAAAGTGTCCTAATTGAAGAGCTGCAGCAAAGGTTACAGGTAAGATGTACTCACGTACGCTTCACCTGAAAAAGCATCGGTGTAGTCAACAAGTAGATTTACAGCCTTCTGGACAGATGAAGGAGCAAAGGGCCATGTTGTTTTTACCATCTGAGAAAACCTTAGCAATGGCCTTCTCCTCCATTGCATGGCAGCTAGTTCTCATTTCTTTTTCCATGAGACAGACAAAGCACTCACCACTTTTTTACACACACCCATGTCTTTTTGGGTTGTCTGGTCTCTCACAGTTCCCATCCCCACACAGAATAAATCTCACTCCAAGCTGAAGTCAAAAGTTGGCAGCCCTGATTTAAACCTGCAGTGCTTCTGTCAGATAACACATGTGTGACCAATTACACCACAGGAGTTCAGCCACTGGTAGCTTCACAGCCAGCTCAGCCATGTCAATTCACTGCACACACACACACACACACACACACACACACACACACACACACACACACACACACACACACAAAACCCATGCATAGTTAGCATTACACCCATTATAACTAATGTGACACAGCCATAATCATAACAACCAAAGCACAGCCATGGCTGCAGTCACTATAGCTGAGAATCTGTCATCCTTTGGCTGTAGTCACAGTTACAACCTGTCTCAATCAGCCAGTGGGTTAGGACAACTGGCACCAGTAGTTATCTATCTAGCTAATCAGGAGTATCTTAGGTTAAGCTTTGAATCAACAAAGACAATATAACATTTGAGTTTGACCTAGGGACCACCAATTTTGATTGGTCAGTCGACCACTACAGACTAAAATATCTCACATTCATGTTCCAGTAGATGAATCGTACTGACTTGATCTCCTGACTGAGCAGGTTGACATTTGCAATTGCATGTCTCAACAGCAGTTGGATGGACTGCCATGAAATGTGATACAATCATGTTCTCCACAGGCAGAGTTGTAATAATGATGGTTATGCTCTGACTTTTCATTATGCACTATTAACAGGTCAAAGAGGTGCGCCAGGATGGGCGTTGCAGCGCAGTAGGGGGAGGTGTCAGCATAATCAGCCGGCGCATTTGGATTTTCCTTCCATTTCGGTCCACACCAGTGGCTTAAAAGTGCGCTGAAAGCTCGCCACCCCAGACCTGGTCAACTCTGTGCACCAGCAGCGCACCGCTGGGCAAGTGGATTTTCGTAAAACCGGCGGAGTCGGTG
Source organism: Chaetodon trifascialis (assembly GCF_039877785.1). NCBI lineage: Eukaryota > Metazoa > Chordata > Actinopteri > Chaetodontiformes > Chaetodontidae > Chaetodon > Chaetodon trifascialis. The sequence goes on from NC_092060.1 coordinate 8,132,730, forward strand.
CGCCCACGTCACCAATACCTCACAGTCAGGTTTCCACAGTGTCTGGCATTTCACTGTGATCAATAATTAGCAACAGCCACGATTCAATGCAACTATCTGAGTCAGCACATACAGACAGACCTAAATTTATGTATTTTGATCAGTATCTCATCTGACCACATCGCAAGCGCGTTCGGCACGCGTAATGGTCACTCACCCTGACCGAATGTACACAGGTGAAACAGGGATGTCTGGTGATCTGTGACTCAGATTGCCTGGTGACAAACGTGTATGCCACTTTCCCCGGCTCGGCACATGACTCGTTCATCCTGGCGAAGTTTGGGTGTCGGACACTTTCCTGCGTGGGCTCAGTCATCCTTGAAACTAGCCATGCGCCTCGCCAGAGGCGTTTTTAAAGGTAAGGCGAGGTGCTGGTGTGATTGGTGAAGATTTGACTTGGCTGTGTCAAACCCACTCCACGCCTTCTCCCCTCTGTTATAAGTCCCCCATCTTTATGGAAGCTCCCTTTTAAGAGAGATGAGAACTGACAGAACTGATGTTTGTCAGACTGCTGCTGAAAAACTACTTAAAAAACTACTTTGGATTTTTTTTCTCAGATATTTAAAGATCAGGTTGGCAAAGCAACTATGAATGACTGCGCAAAATAATAAAGCATTGCATTTCCTTGCTTTACGTGAGCTCATCGTCATGCTCACCCACACGTGTAATTTCAGTTTGGGCTAATTAGGCCTCTGTTCAAGTTGATTAGGTGGAACTATGATGGGTAGTTAGCAATATCACCACACTCTATGAGGTATAAGGTGTAACAGGAGAGCGAGGGTGAGGACATGCAGTCTTTAATGTCCTGAGGAGAGGTCTGATCACGCAACATAAACCTGTGTTGATGTACAATGGGTGTGTAAGTGAGTGTATTTGAGAAGTGAATCTGCAGAGCTGTCTTGACTACATGAGTTATTTGTGGATCACTTCACTTTCCCCACAAAGGAGTTTCAGTCTCCAGCTATGACTCTCCAGAAAATGTCTGCTTTTAATGTTATCTATATGCATCCATGCCTGTAGCTCGTAGAGGTCTGGATGTTTTTTTTACTTCAGCAATAACTTTCTCCTCGTCCACTGTGACAGCTAAAGCCCCGCAGAAGAAGACATCACTTGACAAGAGAAGAAGCATTGTACAGCAGCTGGGATGTGCCAATCCAGATAACAACTCTGAAAGAAACGCTGCCTTCCCGGAGTGTTGACCGCCATCAAAGCTGGAAAATAGGACAGCGGTGCGTCTCCACAGGTGTGTGGGTTTACATAGAACACATTCTGTGTCAAAAAAGTAGTGTTTTGGCACAGGGTGTGATTTGTTGAGCTTCAGCGATGATGAATCCTAATTCTGTTTCCTGGAAACAAGTTTGAGAACTAAATTTTCCCTGTGAGTTGCCAAAATTAAACTCCATTAGATCTGACAGCAGACTCAATGTGTTTCTCAGTGAAGAAGGCTGTCCTCACTGGCTGGTTGATGGACTCTGTTACACACCATCTGTGCTCCAATTATCAAATGGCTTGCTAAAGCATCCATGTGGAGTCTTGGTGCCCTGAGGCCAGGTTTTCGACTTTTGCTTTACTAATTGATATGTCAATTAGTTTGAGGTTGTCATTAATTTTTCTTTTCTTTTTTTGGCCGTCATGTCAAAACACCAATACCTTCACTTCATGAAAGGAACATTTATTTTACTGGATTCGAAAGATCCTGACAGCAATCAATAAATCAAATGCTCTGCCAAAAAAAAAAACATCAATCTGTTATCTGTGGCTGTCGCAGGGCTGTAGTAACCCCATCCAATTATTTCGTTCAGCCTGAATGAAATGATTGGATACGTACTGCCTACCTGCACACACTCTACCCGTGCACTCATCTTACACGACCGCAGTCTTCCACAAGGCTAGGCAGATGTTCTGCTAAAGCTACAGTGACCGACTCGCACAAGAACAGCAGAGAGAGTGCAGCCAAAATTTCCCAATATTAACATTGTAGTTTGACAGGTGTGAGTACTAAGAGCAGCCATGTTCATTATTTACATTCATTATGTTAACGTAAGGTGTTTTCTTACATGTGAATGAGATGTGAGGTAGTTGGATACGGTTAGTGATGACAGTGTCTGGTTTCTTCCGTGTTACCAACCCCAGTCTCTATATTGCTTGTTAAAAAAGGGAGAAATACTATTACATGCCGTTGCTGTAAACTGAACTAATTACTGACATGGAACAAACCATTTTACCAAACAGCTTGAGCACATTGTCTCAACATCTTTCTAATATTTAATCATCAGTTTAATATTTCCTTTGATCTGTGTGCCTTCATCCTGCTCTCCCTCCCTCTCTTCTTTGTCTTGCTGTGTATGTCTCCCCGTGACTTTCTTCGTCTTTTTTTGTTTTTCCACCGAGAGAAGAAATAAAAGCGAGTATGATTACTGATTTTCTGCTTGGTGGCACCTTATTGGAAACCAACCAGTTGTTATTGGGATGCGAATAATGGCTTCAAATGTTAATCTTTCCCAAGCAATCTCATGCTCTCTCTCACTCACATGCACACGCAATCACATGCAGGAGAGGAACGCAATGGCTTGTGGTCAGAGCTAAATGTGGTGCAGTTAAGGCAGAAAATATTTAAATGTCTCTTTCATTGTGAACAATGGTGAGCACTTAAGTAAATATCGTCTTTGCATAACAGCACAGTGTTCTCTTCTCCTTTTCTTTCTCTAGTTATTTCCATCCTTCTTTATTTCCTCACCTTCCACTTGCTTGTCCTGTCTCCTCTGCATGTTTCCACCCTCGTCTTCTCTTTTCTGTACTCCTCATTCCATTTTTATGATATATACTTTTCACCTCCACCTGCTGCCCCTGCTGCTCCTTCTGCACTCGCATTTTACAGCGTTTCCACGATGCTGGAGTTTTCCAAATCGCTTCTGTTTTCATCAGAGCTCAGCAGCGACCAACAACACAGGACACACTGCATTTGTTTCCAGATTTCAGCGAGGAAACAATCAGCACCACTTTGGAAATAACAGAGAAGGAAGAATGATGTTCACTGAAGAGGTAAAGTGAAATTGTCATAATTTTCTATGGAGTAATAACATAGTTTAAGCATTGCTTTGTGCAAATCAGGAACTACAGCAGGGGTTGGTGTCGGGGTGGAATCGAAGAAAATAGGAGAAAAGCATGAGTTCGTTCATTCTGTTAGACTATAATGGAGACATGAAAGCAGATAGTCATTCTTTATGTAATGAGAAAAGCAAACTGAGTTTGTTTCATGTTATTTTATATTTTTACAAAGTAAAGTAAATCGATCCAGTCGGCCTGACTTTGAACTATGAATCAATCCTTCATTTTCCTGAGAGGTCACATCAGTGGCAGACAGAATTGCAGAGTGAAGGAGACCAGTCTAAATGCTGATGGTGTCATTATTCCATAGCCATTACATTGTGCCAACATTTATGTCATAATGATAAGTTTAAGCAAAAAACATGTCTACTGCCAGTTTGAACCTGCATAAACTCATTGTGGGCCTTTTTGTGGGTAATGCAACAAGCCTTGACGTACAGTTTTACCTCCTTATAAAGTTGATATGATGAACACGTACACAAAAAATGATCTGTTTATGCATCCAGCAGACGCAGAGCAACATTAACATATACTGTATATGGAGCTGTGTTTCTGGCCACCCGATGAATAGAAGTGCAATAGTAGGCTCTATAGTTGCTAAACGCTCCATTATGTTCACTAGTTGCTTTGTCTGTCTGTTGCTGGGCAGGTAGAATATGGTGGGTTTATCACAGCGCTTTAGCATGTTAGAAAACACCTCCCTGCTGCAGCTGCAAACCAGACTGGTGAGCGCGGGGAGAGTGAAAAGTTGTAGCCATAAAACCAAAACAAGGACCTGAAAGACACTTAAAAGCTTTGTAGAGCTTAGGGGAACCAATGGTTGCGAAAGTAATGTCTCCCATTGTGAAGTTGATGTGTTGCTGTACAGTAAGAACTGTACATAGTTCCCATATGCATCTCTGAGATGGTGCACCTGGTATCCTTCACATGTTCAAAGTGAAAATAATGATCTAATCTTCATTAGCTCTTGGCCTGTCCATTACTAGAACTTTGTACTGGGATAAAAATAAATAAATAAACAAAAATAAGCCTTTAAACTTTTCTCTCGCTACTATTGCTGCCCCGCATGTCCAGGACTGAACAATGCAGTCAGCCAAAATGGGAACACTCTGACATTTCATGCTCATAAAAAGTGTTTTGTAAGTGTAAGCGGGTTTTGCAAGTGAATTGTCTAAAATGGGGCACTGACGTGTCAAATTGTTCATTTAAGGCCTTTTCTTTATTCAGCGCCTGCTTAAGAAGAAACACATTTTCCATCTTATGTGAATGTAAGAGCAATCTCCTCTTGCCATTTTTGTCCAGCCTCTCCTGAAACGTTTTCTGCAGGGGGAGAGAATGAGGCGACCAGTAATACATCCATATCCCCCTGGTGAGAATTGCCTTTGGTTCTCCAAGCCCTCTCCAAAGATCTGTTGAGAGTCTATTAAACAGATTTCTCTTCAATTGCTCTCAGTCTAAATAGAGCTGCTTCTGGGGACGACATCAGACAAGAGTTTGAGGGAGCTGTGCATCCATCCATTCCAACTGCTTGTGATAAAATGGGATTTGTGCACCACTACACTCAGACAATCCAATCCCTCACTCCTGTGAACAGCAATGCTTCTTTTAGGTCCAGCATGATTCAGCTGGATGCATCCAAACACCCCGGGCAATGAGGAGGCATCGCATGGTCAGTGCCCACTGTGTGTGTGTTGGCATGGTATACAGAGCAAGCGGCATGCACAGCAGTCTGTTGTGTGCCTTAGAGTCAAACCAAATCAAAAACAGAGGCTCAGTTTGTGGTTTAGTGATGGCATTTCACAAGTTTGTGTCAGCAGGCAGAGAAACCTCCACTGGTCACACAGGCTCACTCTTCTGTATGAGAAGGGTATTAACATCAGCAGCACACACACAGGGGTCTTACTTTGCTGTGACACTAGTCAGACCAGTCATGGCTTAGTCATGCTTGTAGCTACACGCTTGTGTTAAATCCTCTAAACTGTTAGCATTAGCTTATACTGTTATGTCCGGTGTCCCAAGGAAGTGTGTTCATATTGGACGATCCTGCTGCTCATGATTTATGCCCAAGTGCCACTATAAGAAGCAGTGTTCCCTCAATGTAGTGAGGCAGAAAGTAAGGGGGTGGAGATAAAGATGGCACATGTAGCACATCTGACTTAATTTCAATAATTTTTAAAAAATTGTATTTATTTATTTATTTATTTCTTGTTTAACATTAAATATGATCTTTCCCTAACCTTGAGTGTACCACAGTCGTCATGCACAGATAGAAGAATCCCACCTGCGTGCTGTTCAAGCACTGCACCATTCAGCAGAGCCACAGTCGCACACACTGTCAAAATTAGTGCAGCAGAAGTTGTGATAGCCTGACTTTTAGTCTCTAATGACTCCAGAAATGCTGGATCCTTCATTTCCCATGATGTAACTGAATAATACCTCTCAAAGTGCACTTCCAGTTTGTAATGCACACTTTTTGTTATAAATGTGTGTGTATACGAATGTGATGACCCCGCCTGCTATTTAATGGAAATGGGTTTTTCTGTTAAGTTGTCCACTGTCAGTGTTCTGTCTGCAATAGAGTTGCTACTATATTGCTGTCTGTGGTATGGCACCATTGCACCAGGCAGTGGAGTCCTCAAATTAAAGGCCAACACTGTGTGAAACTAACAATAAACTGCACGTTTGAACTTTAGAAATGATTTTTTTCTTCCTGTTCTTGAGACCAAATAGCCTGATGCTGCTCCAGTGCCTGCTAAGAGGCAACCGTTATCACACCACATAAGAAAGGGCTTATTACGCTCACAGGAATTTGCATTTACCTTAATGGGGAAAGTGTTATGCTAACAGGATTATTACACTGTAAGCTGAATTTCATTATGCTAGCAGCTGTAACGCATTTCTCCTCCTCCCTCCTACTAAACCTGCAAAGACTGAATTTCTAGAAGAGCACACACACTCACCCACACACAAACATGTGTAGGATATGCTAAATAATGAATGGGGTTTGATATTGTCGCAGAAGTAGAAAGGACGTTGCCTCTGACCTGAGTCTCTGCTGTGTCAGCACTGTTCTTCTGAGTGTGTGTACTGTTACTGACTTTAAAATAAGGTGATAGCAGAGAGTTATTCCACCATATTGGCTCAGAAAACATCATGGACCCCCATGGAGGTAGAGTGAAAAAATGGCCGTGCAAAATGTCAAATCAGAAAAAAGTTTCCTCTACTTCAGGTTGTTGTGAACTAAAGACCTTATTCACATGAGACTAATATTAGCTGGGGACCTCCAGTACTTTGTAATAATTACAGAGGTCATCTGTGATATTAATCCTGTGTGAATCTGCCATGTGCCTAATTTACAAAGTAAAAATTACACTGCAAATTACCCACCATATTTAGCCGAGCACCGAGGTCGTGTCATAATATTAGTCCCTTGCAAATCATTATTTAAGTGATTTAAGTGCAGATTTTTTTAACATCTGTTTTCTGTTGTCAGACAACTGAACTGAAGTATAACATTTTATCATGACTCATAATGTTCTTAACAGCAGTTAACAGCTGTGTTGTGAGATGGGTTATATTGACATTTAAAATGAGTGATGACAGAGAAGTTCAGGAGCAACAAAAGTGCACATTCAAATCCAAACACACTGCGTCTGTTACTTGATCAAAATGAGCTGCAGATGTGTATTTACGCTTGTAATACATGCAGAAAGTGGGCAAAACAAGTCTAAACTACATTATTAATGTGGCTGCTGAGGAACAGATGCTCCACTTCTGAAACATTGATGTTATGCAGAGCCTTGACATCATATCCGGGAGAGGCCAGTAAATTCAGGTAAAATAGAGAAATTACTTATCGAACTGAACAGCATGCATGTTGACAACAACCAAAAAAACACACTGACATCTTGTACCTTGAAGTTTCAAGACATGCACTGATGCCTTCAAGGTACCATTACTGGAGGAACTTTCCCTTCATAATAAATACAGTTACAATATGCAATACACTTAAAAACACAAAATTTTTAACTGGAAAAAAGGATGAATAAATGTGTTTTCCATTGAACTTTAAGCAAGAACTTTGGTATCAATCTTCTCGTCTAACTCTTGTCATAAAAGGGAATACATGTACTTCCAAAAATGCTAAACTATTTCAGTTTCGTTTACAAAGACTTGATATATCATAGGGCTGTTTAGTGAAGTGTACTAGATTGTGCAGGTGGTATTTGAATAAACTGGTAACGCTGTGCAGTTGGTGTCAAAGTTCCCATTTGCTGCACATCCAGCCAGAAGGGACAACCCTGCAGTCCAACCCAGGTCAATAATCCCCAGCCAGAATGCAGTATATTTGGATATATTATGGCCGAGTCTTGTTGCTCTAGAATAATGTATTCACGGCCTTTCACTCTTGTATAGAATGAAAAATCAGAGACAGATTTGTAAATTGCCCTGGCATCCATCACCGTGAGCATCCCTTTGGTTTTATCAGCGTTTGTGTATTGTCATTATCTGACTGCATTAGAGTGGAGTGTTTTCATATCACTACCACATTACATTACATTCTGCTAACTGTCAATCACCTGACACCCACAAGATAAAAGGTGCTCTCCGGTGTATGTCATTTCCTGATAAAGTGGCAGTATTCATTTAAATTTACACAGACATTATTTAGAGTAGAAAATGAACTGATAGTATTTTTCTTTTTATATACTAATGTGCCATACCAGTGGCGTAGCTAGGCTGTATTCCACATGGGTTTTGAGGTCAAAGGGGCCCGACATTGCACACGCGAATAGAGGACAGAAAAAAGCCAAAAAAGTAAGGAATAAGTAAGCCAGGAATACACCATGACAGTGATTAGAATTGAAATAGCTGCCTTGTTTTATTGCAATCCATTCCCACCCTTTCCCCAGACCCTATACAAACAGGCAAAATAATAAATAAATAAATGACATACATGACCACCATAACATAAATAACAACACATAACTAACATTTTCCCAACACAATCCCGATGCAAATAAATACACAAAATAAAATTACAATAAAATAACTTAAGGTGCCATTACACTCCCGTGACGGGCATATCAACACTTTCCCAATACAATACACAAAATAAAACTTGGCTCCAATAAACAACTCAAGGTGCCATCGCACCACCAGGCATAGAAATGTAAGAATAACTTCAGTAAACGTTGGTTAACATAAAGGTGCAGCTGCATGACAGCAAAAAGGGCTATTGAAAAAATACAAAATAAATGAGTTGAGAACTTTGCATTTCTGCCACGATTTGACTTAGCCTAGAACTTTTTCTTTTTTTCATCGTAGCAAATGTCTCAACAACATCGTTAAAGTTAGCCCTCTCAGTAAGGTCTCTCTCAATGAAAAGTAATGCCAGGTTTGAGAGACGAGACTCACTCATCGTTGAGCACAGGTATGATTTAATTAGTTTAAGGCGACTGAAAGTGCCTGAAAGCTCTGCCTGTGCACTGCTTATTGGAACAGTCAGAAAGATCCTATATAATTTTTCAAGGTTCGGATAGGCCCGGTGCAGGTCATTTGCAATGAACTTAACCTGAACTGCAACTTATTGTTTCATTCTTCAGCTCCGTTTTATATATTCACACACGTTTGTTTGCCTCTGCTCCAAACCATGGATGTATTATGGTCTAAATGCGCACCACCGTCAGAGCGTCTTGTTCCCATGACAACTGACCGGAGAAAGACACACGGCGCGTCATGTTTATGGGCTTCACCTGTGGCTGTGGCCACACCAAGCAGCTGGAGCGGATCCAGGTTCGGTCACGTTCAGATTACCGGTAGTGTCGGTTCTTGTGACAACCCTAGTCTCAAGTCTGAGGTCATGATAGCGCAGTGTTACAGCAGACAGTGCTTGTTCACCTGCTGTGGCCGTGCTGCTGCTCGGACCCGTGTCGTCACTGGCCTGGCTGCTCCCGCCACGACAGAAGAGATCTGTCAGCTTTGTGCATTTGGCCGCATCCTCAATTAACTTCTTCTTCTTTTTTGCCCTCCGCTTATCTGCACCACACATCTCTTTTTCTGGTGGCTTCTTTCTTTTAAGCATCTTTGCCTCTACCTTGCTTTTTGTTTTTCTTTCTTTCTTTTTTTCCAGAGAAATAACGGTCGCTGTCTGAGCAGCTGAGCCAATCACAATCAATAGACGCATGGATCACTTCAAATTGGGAGGGGGCGCTCGTATCCCCCCTTATATGCAACACAATGCAGTGACCCAGTCTGACGTTACACTCCGAGCTACCTGCAGCTGCGAGGGTCAACCGCAGCAACATTACATTAAAAAAAAAAAAAAGTTTGACCACAAGAGGGCCCATGGGTTTACAAAACCCACCAACCCTACGTCATCTACGCCACTGTGCCATACCTATAGAAACTTTTTGCAGTGCTAGTTATTGACTAATGCAACACTTTATTGCCCTCAAAGTGATGGTCAGAAGAGAAAGAGGTATAGAAAGTGCCAGCTCGGTGCAGGAAGCAACAAATAAAAAGAGGACATTGTTAAAGAGCAAAGAGAAGGAAATCAAAAAATTGGGATGGAGCAAAGAGGATGAAAAGAGGGATTTGTCAAAGGATGAACCATGTTTAAGGGTTCAGATGGGTTATCTGTCCACAAATCTGTCCTATCTGAACAAGAGGGCGAGAATCAGACAAGACAGATTAAAAAGAATGAGAGGGAAGCTCGCACCTTTCCTGCTGAGAGCTTAGAGGGAGAAAGAGAAACACTTGACATCCCCTTTTATGGCAGAGAGGGTGAGGGAAATAGCAAAAGAGATGTTGAAAACGAGGATTTCTGTCTAAAGTTTTTTGAGGACAAAGTAGAGCAGGGTAAAAAAAAGGCATTCACAGATTCATCAGAGCTGTGAGAGAGAGTTAGTGTTGGATTTTCTCTGTAAGCTTTGGAGGGTGAAAAGAGAGTTAACTTGTACAAGCTACACAAGAGTCACTGAAATGCTCGTAATTGACGGTTCACTGAGGCCCACCCCCCTTTACTGCTGCCATGCCTGTCAAGCTTTTGCCTGGCAGGTTTTACTAGCTGTCGCTAGCAAGCTAAATAAGCTAACAATAGCTCCATGAGTTTGTTAAAAGTGTCTCCGGCTGACTTTGTGATATTTCCAGCTGACTTGCTCTGAAATTAGACTCATGTAAAAAAAACTCTGAGGTCTAAGCTGCAGGTCCCAGGCGACAAGTCAGCATTGGTTTGTAGATAGATGTGGGTCTGACATCCGTGTTTTGTAAATTCAATTCAATTGCTCTTTCACTCTCATCCGCCCGGAAAATAATTGAAAAGTGGATTTTTTGTGAGTTTTTTCCGACTGACTCAATAAAGTTGACAGACCAAATGTCTGTGCTCTCCTTATCTCCCGATGTGACTGCAGATCATTTTGTTTTGTTGCTTTGTAATTGGTCTGAAAGTCTGAAGCATCCCAGAAAATGTTTTCACTAAAAACAAATAAAAGCAAACTATGGTTCAGTTTGATTCAGACTCCACGTCTTTTTGTCCGACCAAGGCTCCGTTGTTTGGTATAGACATGGTCCTGGGAAGGTTTCACACCTGTAATTTTGGTTCAAAACAAACTGAAAAGTCCAATAGTCCAGACCAAACAAGGCAAGCATGAAAGGCCCTTAGCATTGTACAAAAGTCCTTACTCTTAAACAAAATAATGGGATGTTTACCAATGACTCCGTAAACGATATAGACTATGGCGGTGAGAGAGTCCTAGCGACAGGTGTACCGGACTTTGGTCATCATGTAGCTGCAGTTTGGTTTGCTTGTGGAACCAAAACTACTTGGTTAGGTTTAGGAAACAATCATGGTTGGGTTAAAATAAGTATGTTAGTTGGACAAGTGAAGTTACATTACATAGTGTTGACTTTTGGCTCCACACAAGACACAAACAGGTGAACGTCGTGAGGTGGACTCATCCATTCAATCCACCTCATCCATATGTGGACTTTCTTGCTCTTTATACTACATCACCTGACTTACTCCTTGGTTCTGGTCATAATTACGGCTGCCACTAGAGGTGGCCACCTAACATCCATCCATCGTCAATCCAAACATTTTCTATACCGCCTATCCCTTTCGGGGTTGCGAGGGGACTGGAGCCTATCCCAACTGTCAACGGGCGAGAGGCGGGGTACACCCTGAACCAACACACAAGACAAACAACCATTCACACTCACATTCACACCTAGAGTCACCAATTCACCTAATGAGCATGTTTTTGGTCTGTGGGAGGAAGCCAGAGTACCAGGAGAGAACCCACGCATGCACGAGAAGAACATGCAAACTTCGCACAGAAAGGCCCTGCCCGGGGATTGAACCTTCTTGCTGTGAGGCACACGCACTACCTGCTGCGCCACTGTGCAGCCCTCCATCCATTGTCTATACCCAATTATCCCTTTCCAGGGTTGCGGGGGGGGTGGAGCCTATCCCAGATGTCAACGGGCGAGAGGCAGGGTACACTTGAACCAGGAACCTGAACTTGACCCGGTTACCAGCCGATCACAGGACAACAACCATTCACGCTCATACTCACTCACTAATGAGCATGTTTTTGGTCTGTGGAGAGAACCACCAAAGCACAGGAAGAACATGCAAACTTCACACAGAAAGGCCCTGCCCAACCCGGGGCTCAAACCGGCAATGGTCAATTGGTAGATTTTGGACATATTCATACTTACATGTTTGTAATTTCAACCTTTATTTTTCATGTGTTTTTACTTTCATTGTTACAAAAGCAAAGGTTTTTAGGACAGAATGAGGAATATTGAACATATTTGGCAAATGTAATGTTATTTCAGGCAACATCAGGTTTGCTACAGCGTAAACTTTCCTGAATTCTCTGAAGATCATGACAGAGGTTCATACATTAGCCTAAACTCTGATAGCATCCAGAGCTGATGTGTCGAAGCAAGGCTCTTTAATGTAACGTGTGCACCAAAAATTAATGTAATGTATACAGTTCGTGCTCCTTGTGTTTCTGGATTTAGAACAGCTAAAAAAAAAACAGTACCCTCCAAATTCTTTAAAAACAGAGGATCACCTTTTGTTACAGTCCCATGTACATTGTCTAATTATGTGTCAAAATCCCCAGCTTGAAAGGCCTGCCCTGCCTAGTTATGGTTTCAAAGCTATGATTTGACAAATGTTGTGAGACGAGGGGAACAGCAAATGCTCAGTTCAGAAATAGTAGAGACAATCTGCTGTCTGAAGCTTTTGAAAGATTTGAAAAGTGTTGCAAGCCCTGATGGCTTTTAAAGGAAAAATGGATCTGCTGCTCATATAACAGCATGTTGAAAGATGTTGCGTAATGACAGAAGGAAAAATGCAATGTACCAATCATGTTTTTCAACCCGATAAGAAATCTCAGAATAGTGTGGTTACATAATCTACTGGCTGTTAGAATATCATGTTTTTATACTACTTAGGCAATCTTGTTTTTGACCATACAAGCAGGAAAAACAGTGACAATGAAAGTAGAGAGCTGGCCCCTCAGAGTGATAAATTGGGTCCTGTAGTCTCCAGTGTTTTGCTTTGTCTCCTACATATTGTTCAGTGGTTTTGCCGTGTCCTGTCTTGTAGTAGTGAGCCACAGTGGAAATGAGTGTCTGATTGTTCTGTGGTTTTAATCCCCCAAAGTTATGTAGCCGACCACAGCTCTGCGCTGTGCTTCAGTGCTTCCCCACACATGGATGAACCGCTGATTGTACTTTAACTTTCAGATGGATCAAACCTAATCTAAGCACTGATGCGATGAAGGGGAAAGAGCAAGAGGGAAAGTTTTTACAACGTTCTGGAAAGTTGAGATTTTACCGACAAGGTGCCTATTTTAATCACAGAAACTGCTGTTTGCTGACTGATTCTACTATATTGCTTTGCTGGTATTGTTGCTGTTTAACATGATATGTGGCCTTATTAGATTAACTGTGCTGTTACTGACAACAGTAATGAAAATGACACAAAATAACATCTAGTAAACAACATCACATTTTGTCTCACATTGTAGAAATGCTGTATGTATGTTAAAATATCATTGTCACAATCACATGATCATAAACAGATCCAAATATTTATCAGTGGCCAACCATAAGGCAGCACCTGATGCCCATGCATTATGGCCATATCTGACAATTCTGCACTTTACAATTTAAGATCAGTTCCAATGTGCCAATGCAGGAAGCAGTGGCTTCTATCCAGCATAAATGTAACATTCCCCTAACCATAAAGCAGCTATTATTCATATGTCTATAATAACAAAGAATCAAATGACTCTGTGTAATGTGAAAGCTGTTGCTCAGAGTGATGAACCTGCAAAGAATTACCACCCAACTGTGTCGTTCTCCTCAGTTCCACAGGCTTTATTCTTTCAGCTCATTGTTTATATTTTCCAGCCCACAGCTCTTCTGTTTGCTGCATTGTCTTTTTGCATATTGGCATTATGACGCTGCTGTTTTCAGCAGGAAAAGCTCCATAAACCGACTGGTGCTGCAGCTAGATGGTGGATAGCACATTTAGCAGCTAAAGAGCCAGATATTTTCCTCACCATACAGAGGGGTCAGATGTGATAATTGTTACAATATGGAGATAATGGCACTCACTTTCAGACAATTTCTTTCGAAGGCATGCACGGTGGTTCATTTGGACGGCTGAGTTTGCTCGTGTGAGGCAGGGAGAGTGGAGGGAACCCACTGGTATCCATTGTAACTGCGTGGCATTATGGTGATGCACCTAGCCAATCACAGCCCTACTTGAAACAAAAGGGGGTGCTGTTTTCAGAATGAAGCCACAGTCAGTGTCTGTTGATCACTCTGCCTTGCGGCTGCTCTAACCACAAATCTCAAGAGGACAAAGCTTTAACTCTGCCTTATCAACGCTAAGTGCTGCACCACATACCAGTAGGCCCTCCCTCAGCCAGCATGCTCTTCTTCCCGCTTAACACACACACACTAAACGCAGCCTTGGCTAGTTAGTAGACTACTGGTGTTTTCCCCAGACAGCCATGTTCTCACAGCAGAGCCTCTCACACACAGTCAACGTCAGAAGCCCTGTTTCCAAGGAAGTGTGTTTCCTGTGGCGAGAACAGAGGGAGGCAGTAATTACTTGGAGTTTTTCAGACACCACTGTTTAGAACACACAAGACACACACACACACACAAATGTACACATTCAAATAAACAAACAGGCAAGCAGGCACTTTTTCATCTACCTTATCTAATGAAAGACTGCAGGGGAGGACGATGTTCCTCAAGCTGTAAAGTGTGTTTGTGCGTGGTATACAGTGTGAAGGTAAACCTGCCTCCAATTCAACAAACCTGAACCTTTATATTGTGATTTGGGCAGTTTGCACTCAGAAATTAGTAAGTTGGGAATTATTAAACATGCATGAAGGTTGCTATCGTCAGTCCCTGCTGTGCTGAGCGTGGTGTGACAAGTTCAAAGCCTAAACACCAGATGTCGATGCTGTATGTCCTACACACACATTAATCTAGTTATTTCAGTTGGCTTAATAAAATGAAGCGACCAATCAGCTTGCTTGAAGCGCAGGTACAGTTGAGATGTGGGAGGTGTGCGTGTGCCTGCAACCTACAGTTATCCATAAAACTCTTCCCTGTGTAGGTTCACAGTGGCTTTTATGCGAATCACTGAAGATCTTAACTCCAGCTTAAGTTTATGTTCCACCAAGGGAAGGTTAATCTCATCACTCCATGCTGTGCTGGGCTTGGCGTTTCTTTGTGGGAGTGATGAGGTTAGAGAGGTACACACCAAATAACATCACTGAACAAATTTCATACTCAAGGTAATTTTAATTCAACATACCAATAAGAACTATAACAGTGTCCTCTGGAATTTATCCTTTAAACTAAAAGGAAATGCAGGATTGTCAGATCATGTAAATCCCAAATAAAGTACTCTGACTTACTTCCCATCTCCTTTAACCCTGAAATAACCTGGATCAGTCTTGCCTTTCTCACCTCTGACCTTGTCTTCCATCCAACAAAGTACATTTGTTGGAACCCTTCCTGGGCTCCATGGTGGATGTGCCCAGTTAGTTTTTCCTCCAAGCGCTAAAAGCAGCTCTGTGCTGAGAGAGGTCATTGTTTTAAAGACATAATTTACTTTAATCCAGCACAGCACCAGCTCTGCCAGCACTTGAAGTAATTATAGCTTTCATCCTGTAACCATGACTCTGGTGACTTGAATCTTAAATTTGTTTTTGTTGCCTGTTAGTTTTCGGTCTATATGCATTGATAAGTAAATGTGTGCATATTTATTCACTTTTGTACGTGTGTTTCTATTTGACAATGGCGACGGAATTAACCGGATTCTCAGAACAGATGTCCAGCATCAAAGCAGCAGGACCATTGGACTACAAATCAACTCTGTTTGTGTTCTGTACTGTACTCTGTGTGTGTGTGTGTGTGTGTGTGTGTGTGTGTGTGTGTGTGTGTGTGTGTGTGTGTGTGTGTGTGTGTGTGTGTGTGTGTGTGGCTTCTTGCTTCTAAATCTACAGCTCCCAGAAGAAATTATAATTAGAATCAATGACTCAAGTCGAAAGTCTTCAGTGACTCTACTGGGACAGTGCTTTGGCCAGTTTACACATGCAAACACCCACCCACCCACACACACACACACACACACACACACACACACACACACACACACACACACACACACACACACACACACAAACACACACACACTATCTGTGCACAAGCCAAACTGTGGCTTTGGGACAGAAAACTAAGGATTCATGATGCTCCTCACTTTGGTTGATTTGCAATAGCAATAGGAGCAGAGCTTCCCACTGTCAATAAATCAGCCCTTTAAATCTAATGGAGATATTATTGCTTCCAGCACAAACTGTATTTCCAATTTCACCTTGTTTTGCACTCAGCAAAACAGACCTTTAGTTTGGTTTATGTTGGTGCTATATGGGTGCCATTAATTCCCCTGTATTGCAGTGTCTTGTGAGTCATAACTCTTCTTTAAAATATATACTATGATGCATTCGCATGTACATTTCCTGTATATTGCCCCTGCTCTAGAGCAAAGAGAATATATCATACAGCACTGCCACAGGAGAAACCCACATTCATATGATTAGACTACAACATTCAAAGAACTGAAAAAATGGTGAACCAGCTTTATGCATGGCTTTAGACAGAAGTTATCCTCTTCCACTGATTTCATTTAATTAAAATCTGTGTCTAAATTAGACGTGATCATAGCATCTCTTTTCTGAGTTTTTGGATGCAAATAAAGAGACAAAGTAAAAATTGGTGTACTCTGCATGTTTCTATCAGCTCTTTTGTTCTCAGTGTTCCCAGACCAGATCTTTGGGAGGACTGTAGTACTTAGTAGACGAGCCTGGAAAACATCATCCTTTTAACCTGTATGAATAGATTTTTTGGCCACTTGGAGACAAGCTGTAAAAACAACACTGACACAATCTATCATTTTATTTTTCTGGCATCATTATGAGCACCATGACCAGCAATACTCCTAGCACTGTGAACACGGCTCAGTCAGCACGTCCAGCAGTTCAGGCACCAGAGAATAAAACAGTAACGTTCAAGAACACTGCACATAAAAGTCCCTTCACAGCTTATACATGGAGCCAAGCATTTCATACCTCACTCCACTTACCAAGGGTGGATGCTATACTATACTTGGCTGCTTTTGCATGTAGAGCAGCTTACTTGATGAATAATGCCATGTCATTGTTGAGAAAGCAAAAATACACACTCTGTAATGACCAGCTTAAGTATATAACTTCACTGATGTACGTATTTATTTGACTCAAACCATGATCTTTTCTTAAATAAAACCAAGTATAATGATGCCTAAATTTAACCAAACTGCGACCATTTGACATTCTGTGTTTAGCATTGATACCACGACAAGGGTCACCTGACTACACCGGTCACCTGACTTTGTCTATCCTGCATGTAGAAATACACCAAGATATTAAGTGCAAAAAAATTCTAGTGTGTTTGTGTGTATTCAGGACAACGGGCTGAGCAGTGGATTTTTGGTTTTTGGATAACAGGCTATGGAACAAATAGGCCTTGACTGTGTTGTCAAGGGATGACCATCCTTTGCACAGCATCTTCACTATGAGTGGTAGGAGTCAAAGGCTCCTTCAACCCAAATGCTCCACTGAGAGATTTAGGAGGTCCTTTGTTCCCACAGCAATCAGACTCTATAATAAGAGCTGTTGACTATTTTATGATGTTGTGATTTACTTATTGGTTTTGCTGTGATTATTGTGTCCTGTCAGTGTCTATGTGGTACACCTGTTTGTGTGTTGCTGTAGTGTATGTTGTACTGTGCCCTGTCTCGATGTACCTATTGTCCTGTTGATTGTATGTTGTTGTGTGACGTGGCTTGGTGGCAAATGAATTTCCCCCTTGGGGATTATTAACATGCAATCAATCAATCAATCAATCAATCAATCAATCAATCAATCAATCAATCAATCAATCAATGAGCATAAGACATGGAGTACATACATACCCACACTGTGTTAAAGAGTGAATACAATTCTACAAAATGTCATGCCAGCTCATATGTCCGGCGGAGGTTTTGTAAGTTGAATTTCAACTATACAGGTTCCTGGGCTCACAGCGTCAAAAAATCCACACTTTCGTGGGTGACTGACTATGAATGAACGACTGATCTCGCGGTCATTTACATTTCTCCTTCACCAGACTGCTAAACAACCCTGAAAGGTTCAGCTATGACTCATTACATTTACTAGAGATCTGCACACTGTACTGATTAAACGTTGTTTTGATCAAACAGAGATCACATGGACACTGTCTGATAGTCCCATACAGGGGACAAAGCATGCCTCTCTGGATGATGAATGAAAGGCAAACACATATTAGATTAAATACATCAAACATTCAGGGAAATACACAAATCCAGAGGAAGGATTTGGAAGGTTACAGATACGAACTCTTGAGAGACATGATCAAAACATGTTAAAAACTGTAAAAGCGGGGTACAAAATGCTTACTCCAACTATAGCCACTTGTAAGAAAAAGTTTAAGGTCAAGATCTAAATTCAAGCCCTTAGGTCAGACATCCTCAATTACATTTGTCCAAGGACCAGAATTTTTCCAAGCAGACATTTTAAGGGCCAGAGGATGCTGCTGATGTGCCCTTGCCTTAAGGGAGTTCTCCCAGATTCAGTCTCGGTGTGGATGGATTGTGTTTGAATGAGGTAAAATGCACAGCCACAGGGTTTTTTTGGCCATTAGTGCAAATGCTGCTTCTATGCTCTGAAACACAACGAGAATGCTGCAAGCTGTCTCACTTGTCAGATAAAGTTGTGCGCCCGCAATTATTTATTATCCTGTATTCCAACGTGTCTTTTAAGAGACATATCTCCAACTAGATAAAGAAAGAATCCCCCTCTCACACACACGCAGATGGCCTTCCTCTCTGTAATCCTGTGCCGTGTGACAGATCAATGATGCTCTCCTCTTCTGTCTCTGTCTTTGTCAATATTTGACATGCTTGAAATCCCTGTTTGGTGTTTCAACAAAAGAGATTTTTGTGTCAACAATAAGAAAAGAATTAGATGGTTTACAAATGTAGAGCCAAAATGCTTTTTGGAGCAGCCGTGACTTGTATCTCTGAGAGAGCAGCCGGTGACACAGGAGTGTGCCAAGTATCAGGCTGCCTGAGTGTGTGTGTGTGTGTGTGTGTGTGTGTGTGTGTGTGTGTGTGTGTGTGTGTGTGTGTGTGTGTGTGTGTGTGTGTGTGTAGTTTACAGTTTCACACAGTTGCCACACAGAAGGAAAAAAAATAAATCAGTGAGGCCTAAATAGCAGTCATATTGCAAAAGTATAGCAGCAAAAACTGGTGGTGAAGATTCCCAGCTGTCATTGAAAAACATGGCATCCTTGTGATTCATTTACCATCTCCAAAGAAAGCTAACTTCAGCTTTGATTGGCGCGGCAACCGTGCCAAAAGTGGTGCATCCTGAAGCAAAGTTCACCCCTAATCATTTTCTATGAGGCATAAGTTACTCACTTATCAGCCATTGTAGCTGAGAGCGCGTCACAACACCCACACCAGTTCTTTTCTATATAAAATCCCACACAGTGGCGGCGCGATGACGCACTTTCCATAACAGGCATTCATTTCAGCACATTTGTAACACATTTTCAATTAATGCCAGCCATTTTCACAGCAGCACCAGACCCACAGCCACCAAGTTCAGTCTATCAAATAACAGTGAGACATAACAATTCATCAACTTTAACAGTTCCTGAATCTTTTCCCAGAGCCCAAAGTCATTTTTTCTCAGTCAGTCCGAAAACTCAAAGATATGCAATTTACAATGATCTAAACCAGAGAAAAGCAGAAAATCATCCATTTGAGATGCTGGGGCCAGAAAATGTGTGGTATTTTTGCTGATTAAATTACTGAAAAGGATTGATAATCAAAAGTTTTGCCGATTTATTTTTCCTCCATCGGTCAACCACTTCAGTTCAGAGGGTGTAATCGTCACCTTTCTCATCCCAATTCAGACCTGATAAATACAAAACATAGAATGTTCAATGTGATGGATTCACTAAAACCAAGTTTCAAGTCTGCAAGGTTCCTTTACATTCATTCAATCAGTCACCTCTGATATTAATTCTTGGTCAGACATCACAACTTCAGCTGTTTGTTCTGTCGACCCAGGCTGCTTGAGCCCAGCCTTAGACTCCATATATTCCTACACTGTATTATGTATTATAATAAAGTGCAGATAGGTAGTGGTGTGCACAGTGGTATCCTTTATTTAAGCCAGGTGCAGGATAATAGAGGGAATAGTAACTCTAGTCATTGTTGCAGTTCCATTTCAGGAAGCAGGTTAGATAGACTACAGTAAAAATGTATTAAATTGAATTTTTGCATATTTAAATGTAGAGGCTACATAATGTGATGGGCCAGACAGGTGAAAAATCCTGACTGAGACTGAAGAGGTGGATGATATTTCTTTGTTGTGATTATCACCTGAATGGGTGCCTTGAAGCAAATCTGCCAGGTATCTTGGCTAAGTAGCTCGTCGGCAAAAATGGTGTTATCCTTATTAGTGATAAGAGCTTATTAGTGTCAGAGCACGCAGGGCAAAGCATGCTGGGGGAGGGAGGAGATGAAAGCAAAGAAGAAAAGTGCAGGAGATAGCAATCACTGAGAGGACCGACATTTTCTCTGTGTTTCTGTGTGTGTGTGTGTGTGTGTGTGTGTGTGTGTGTGTGTGTGTGTGTGTGTGTGTGTGTGTGTGTGTGTGTGTGTGTTATGAAGTGGCCATGTTTCCAGGGTGACAACATCAGCGATCACTTCCATTACTCACACACTGGTGCAGGAACACACACGACCCACTGAGCTGTTTGCCCACCAATTCAGCCTGACAGAGGACTCCTAACCAGTGTCTGCTGGGCAGTGGACTTCTGGATGATCTGAGGACTTTGTGTCTGAATGTCTTCCTGAAACAGTGAGTGTGTCAATGACTCTCCTGCGAGACGCCATGACTCACAGCCGGGTTTCCAAACCCGGCATATAAAATTTCAGCTGAAAGGTTCAAGTTTTTTCCCCACAACTGAGGCCCATCTTACAAAACACAAACTAGTGTGATGAACAATGAACTATTCTGAATGAACACGATTGATCCAAAAGCAGGAGAGGACTGCTGCAGGGAAAATGCAGATAGTGTAAATAGTTAATTGTCCTGACTGCGCGGATGCTAAGCTACGTTTGATGCTCTTTTCATTCACTAAATATTGTTTTCTTCACACTTTGTCTGTGGAGAAATTATCTATTCATAAACGCTGGCTGGTTTCCCGATAAGGGAGCAACCTGTTATCAGTCACCCTGATAACAGTAGTCAGCTAATGTAATCTACCTGCTTATTTGTTACAATGGCTTTTTGTGGTGAGACAAAACATCTACAGTCAGGAGAGAAAAAGATTCTCACCTTCTATCTGTGTGAATGATGATGCTGCTAAAGTTTCTTTTAATAGCAGAGCGGCTCTTAGTGTAACCCTGCAAGTCAATTTACTCTGTATTATTATTCCATCTGTCAAGGGCCAACCCATCTGCTTATGTTGTGCATGTTTGTCTGTTGGTTTGACTGGTAGTTAGCAGGGTATCAAAAACTATTAACAACACCTGTGTTGGTGTGCAGGGCCTTTAAGGTTCAGACACATCTGCTAATTTGTAGCATTTAATATAATTTTTAATAATTGTTCCAGTTATTTGACAGCAGAAAGTCACATCAGGGACAGCATGTGCTACTAACAGTGCTGACATACAGAACAGTCTAAGAGTGTGGCAAAAGAAAGAAAGAAAGAAAGAAAGAAAGAAAGAAAGAAAGAAAGAAAGAAAGAAAGAAAAGAGAGCTCATGATGCTCCAGTATCTCAGCAGGACAAATATCGAAGTGTTTCACCAAACTGGCGAAAGCAGACCCAGGACTCCACCATTGTGGGTATTTATTGGAGCTGAACTCGGACCATTGTTGTGGATACATGAAAGTACCCTGCTGGTGTTATGAAGCTGGTTTACGGTGCAGGACAGGACAATGAAATCAAATTCATTTGAGTGTAAAAGTCGTAACAAACATTTTATGACCCTACAAAACTAGCCATGATCTGTATTCACATCCACACACCTAAGTCATTACACCCTGTGCCAATAAGACGGTATGTGAGTTAATGAGGCAACTAGGTTTACTGCATAAGCATACAGACATCTGAACACACACACACACACACACACACACACACACACACACACACACACACACACACACACACACACACACACACACACACACACACACACAGCTGGATGTGTAATGTGCCAGATGCCATTGGCTGAACACACAGTGGGCTGAATAGGAATGGAATCAACTTTAGCTCCGTGGCATTAGTGTAATTGATGGCACCCGTCCTGTCCAAAACTATATTTGAACACAGTGGTTTTGTGATGGCCCAGCAGGCCTGGGTACACTGCAGTCTCTGGAATCCACTCTGCACAGAATGTGACAAATCAATACTAAAGAGTGAGAACACAGAGAGAGCTTGGTAAAGATGAATGTCCTGAGTGCAGTTTATTGAAATCATTTTACAGGATATGTGGATATGGAGGTCCATAAATCTGAAACTGCGATAGCGTGCTGTGATTTCAGGTTGCTAATGTGCAAAGTAGCCTGGTGCCACACTAATGCCTTTCTTATGTGACTTTATGATATCCGGCACAGTTGCAGTGTTTCAGCTATTATACTATTGGTCTGCACAAATCTTGTCTGTGATGAAACAAGACTAAGAGTCCACAGCCATGCTATAGTTGACGCTATATTTAGGTACAGCAGTGCTGTGAGGTAAAAACACTGATTATGCTAACACCCTGATGTTGAGCAAGTATAAGGTTTACTATGTTCTCCGTCTTCATAAGTCTTCTGTCAGGCGATCACCAACGTCATTAGGATTCATCATCTTGGGATGGTTGATGTGACAGACCAACCACTGAGTGGAAGACAGTCAGGTATTTCTCCTGTTGTTTGGTTTATTACCCTGTGTTATTATTAATTTTACTTTTTTTAGAATCTTACCATTAGTTAGACTAAATGTCTGGCCTGATGGTGGCATCAGAAAAGTCTGTCTGTGAAACGTTGGCCTTTGTAGGACATCTCACATGCAGGCTAAGCTTATATTATACACATATATTACAGACTTGGTTCATATGTCATCAGTGTGAGCAATACTTTGTCAGTTCTGTGTGTATAAGCTCAGCTGTATTTTGAAGAAGTGTTAATAAATGCTAATATTAGCTCATTAACTTCATTAACATGCAGCCTTAAACGGCTGCACTGTACTGTAAGTAGCAACAGAGGGTGATGGGAATTTGGTTATTTAGATTTTTTAGGTGTTTTGTCACAAACTGAAGAGGTGGATAAATGGAAATCATGAGCTATTTATGTTCTAGATGAAAAATGACAACAAGACACATCATCTGGGGCTCTTATCTGTACCACATTTCACAGCAATCCAGCCGTATTTGTCAAGACATCTCACAGTTTGATGGCAATTACTGAGCGTACCTAAATGGGCCCTTAATTTGAGATTAGTCATACAATTTAATGAGGCATGGCGAATGTAAATTAGAAGTCTATAAACTGATTATCAGCTTTCAAAAAAAGTCACAAAGTTTAAAAACCAAGGATTATGTAAAGGTTTGCTGGTTGGATGTGCTTGGAAGTCTGGGAAAAGTAGTTCTTACATTTTCACAGACTGATTGCTATTAAATCTATTGATAAGACTATTAAAACCTTGTTGAAAATTTTGTTGAAATGTTGTTTTAAAATGCTTACCCCAAATGCTGTGAGCATGCTCTTCATTTCAGCCAAACTTTTAATGGGGGATAGGACAGACTGTGTCAAAATTAGCAGTTGGGTCGAAGTGAACTACAAGAGTGAAAAGAAGCTTGTTGAGGAAACTTGAAATTTTCTGATGATTATTTTATGCATGCTTGTATAATTTGGAGCATTTCAGCAACTTTAGGCATGCCTGATTTATCCTGCTAGGCATTCAAAGAGCGAGAGGAGCTTAAAATGAGGGGGAGTTGTCATCTTTTTGTGAGCTGCTGGATAAAACAGGAGCGTCTGAAATGTCAGTGTAAAGTGGAGAAGCACAAAGACGGGGACAAAATGATGGAGGAAAAAGGCTGGATACTTCAGGACAAGTGGAAGAGAAGGAGGAAGAGAAAGCAGGAAGAGTTGGAAAGATTTTATGGAGAAGAGGAACATGATGCTTTAAAAGGGGGAACGACATGTGGAGAATGGAGAGAGGAGGAGAGGATGGAAGAGAAAAAAGAAAACAGAGAGAGGAATGTGTGAAGGAAGAGATGGAGGCAGAGGGAGGATGGATAGATAGATGATTAACAGCAGTCTGGGTTGTAATGACATGATGCATCAGTGGGCCATGTCCTCCTGACCTGGCATTAGCACGCACACGCACGCGTGCACACACACATACACACACAGATACATCACAAGCACAATGGACACATGTCCACAGACAACACAACAAAGCAAATGCATATGTGTAAATATAGAAGAGCCTGTTCCCACACACACACACACACACACACACACACACACACACACACACACACACACACACACAAAGCCAATCTTTTTTGTCTTTCGCTGAGTGTTTTCCATTTTAGCAGGAAATCACAAAGGCTCCTTTTCATTTTCATACTAATAGAAATATATATCACCCTGAATGTCTGCTTTTCTCTTCAGTATGATAAACTCTGCATTAGAACATGACGGAGGAGGCGTATGTTGTAACAAAGTTTGTCTCAGCATCTGACAAACTTTGTCTCATGGAAATGTGATCTGCTGTTGCTGCATTATGGAGCTGCAAGAGGAGAGGAGCAACGTATGAGAGCACGGTGTGCTTGAAGGTTCTGAAGTTCCCCTGATTAAATAATCCTTTCATCATTCTAAATGTGGAGTGAAGACAGACAACAGTTAAGCAGACATATGATAACATCCACAGAGGAAAAAGACAGAGCTGTTTTCATGTGATTCAGGTAGCTGTTAGGTGAATTGCTGCTTAGATATAATGTTCATTTGGTTCTGCTCAAATACTGACAGTGACACCAGCAGAAATTCAGCTTCCAACCAGTTTAGTAAACGCTGTTCTCCTTGTTTCTTTAATGGTTGCTGCTTCCTGCCACAAAGGGAAAGAGTCCCTTTCTGGTTTGTTCAAAATAAGACAAACTGGGTTGGAAGCGTCATGGCTGAACAGAAGAAGACAATGCTGACACTGAGCCAATTAAATCTGAAAACACTGAGCATCATCAGTCTTTTCAGATCACTTCCAAATGTTCAGTTCAGTCACATCTTCTTCCTGCTCGGCTGACACAGACTGTGGATGATAGGCAACATCTGGAAAGAGGTGGGACACACGCAGCCACGTTACCTTTGCTGTGGCTCAGCTGTCAAACCTCTGTTGTGTCCCTTCCTGTTGTCCGTCATAGCTGAACTAACCATCATTTCATTTATATTTTCTTATAATATTTAGGCCATCTTTATCAGAGGAAATGAGGGGAGAGAGCCTGAACCCTTTACCTTTACTGCCACACAGCAGCAACCAGCCAAACAAGAGCAAGATCCCGTTGCACAGGCTGACGCTCCCTGATTCGTCCACACTTTAAGCTCAGTTTGGAATGAGAAGAGCAGCACCTGCAGAGACTCCTGAAGGCAGAGGAAGACACTGCTGGATATAACGCTTTGATTGACAGGTGATGGGAAAAAATAAAATAGGACGTCAAGCAGAATCAGTGTTCCACTGATCTGTGCATCGCCTCCACTGGACTGAAGCACTGGCAGACAGTTTAAAGAGGTCAGAGATGTACTGCTCACCTTTACTTTCCTGTTTCCTTCCCTGTCTTCTTCTTCTTTCTCTCATCCTTTGCTTTCTTTGTATTTCACAAGCTGTGGTTGTCAAGGTAACTGACATTAATTCATACGGTCATCAGTTCAGTGCTCTACTTATTACTACTCACCTCTGCAAGTCTCCATGTGTGTATGTCAAACGCTTACCTAGACTGTGTTGTCTGCGTCGCATGTGTGTGTGTTTGTAACCTTTGCCAACCTTCATTATTGTCTGACTTCTATTTTTGCCTGTAGTTAGATGAAGATTTTCCCTTTATCAAGACTTTCCAAGCTGGTGTAGGTCTTCAAACTGTTTGACCGTGTGTGTGTGTGTGTGTGTGTGTGTGTGTGTGTGTGTGTGTGTGTGTGTGTGTGTGTGTGTTTGTCCGTTAGGGATATAGAAGTTTCATTGTTTCTGCAGACCAAAAGGAAAGTGGGAGAAAGTGAGAGATGAAAAGAGGAATAGAGTAGGACACAGAAGACTCACCATCAGGCAGTCACACATGCACTCAGAGACACATGTACTTGTGCTTCTATACTTGTGAGGACCCTCATTGACATAATGCATTCCCTAGCCCAGGGAGTCTCAAACTTATTACTCAAAGGTCCCCATCTGACTCTATTCAGGGTCAATTAGCAATAATAAGATCACATTTATTTATTTTTTGAAGACATTTCGTGGCTTTATTGAGCAGAGTAAGGTGCCGAAGCAGACAGGAAATGGTGGGAGAGAGAGGGGCATGACAAAAGTATCAAAATATATGATCAATAGACAATTTATTACAAAATAGACAGCAGAAAAGGTACACAGTTCATAATGGATTATATCCTATTCATGACACGAGCTGGTCCTGGATTGATTTGCCCTTCAGCCCTGCCCTAGCACATTACCCTGCCTGTAACCATCACAACTACATGTCTAGCCTAACCCTAACCCTAACGATAACCTACATCTAATTTTAACTTAACTCTTTAAACCAAGTCTTGACCTTAAAACAGCTCCTTCACATTGTGAGGACCAGTCAAAATATCCTCACTTTCCAAGAATGTCCCCATTCTGTTACTGAAAAACTTATCCCAGTCCTCACTATGTAGCAAGTACAGGTGAATACACACACACAGACACCACACACGCGCACACACGCGGGCACACATATGCAGGGTGTACATATGTAGAGTGTTATGATACTCCACGCACACATACATGCAGAATGAAGACCCCTCATCTGTTCTCACTCCTCTCTTCCTCCTACACAAACTCACACACACACGCACACACACACACACACACACACGCACACACACACACACACTCACACACACACACACACACACACACCTGACTTCATTATCTGTGCTCTGCGATCAGGATGTCAGCAGCAGCAACCATGGTAACAAGTAGAGAGAGAGGGAGAGCGTTGAGATTCACAGCCACTTCACACCAACGCATCATTAATGTCATTTAACTCGCCCCTCGGTGACACTTTCTATCTCTCCGTCTGTTTTCTTCTTTCGCTCCCCGTCTCTCCCACTTTCTTCTCACCCCTCCTCCCCCTTCTCCTCCTCTCATGCTTTGCTTTTCTCTCATCCATCTGTCTCTCTCTCAGTCAGGTTTTTATACAGAGCTTTGCTGATGACTCACAATACCTGGTTACTTTCCAATTTGTGTGTGTGTTCGTGTGTGTGTGTGTGTGTGTGTGTGTGTGTGTGTGTGTGTGTGTGTGTGTGTGTGTGTGTGTGCATTTGTGTATGCCAAGCCATACTGTACCTCGTTGCCTCGCTGCACTGCAACACAGCTGCAGTGTGCAGCTGTAGTGGCGTCAATGTGAGGGCTAATCACTGACACACTTATTTGACTTTGCGCATGAATTACTCTGTGCAACACCTTCACCGCATCATACCGGTGTTGGAAATGTGCGGTGGGAAAGGATCCCCTCATTAGAAATGAATGAGCTTCCATTCAGCACTGTACGTGGAATTTCTGATTCACATGTTTTATGCACTTGTCATCATTCCTGCTGAGCCTCTGCACTTCTCATGATATGTTTCATTAATGGGTGAGATGGGGAGGGGGATGACAGACATGCACAGTAAAGAAAACTGGGAAGGTCTAATTAATATATTAGAATATTAGTAATGGTGTGTATAAATTCTTATCAAAATTGAGGATTTGGGGCTGAAATCATGGTTAGAAACCCTGCCATTTTGCCTGAAAACACAGATTTTAAACTATGAAACAGTAGGAAAGTTACTGAATTCAAAGGGGGAGGGGGGTTTCAGGTTTTTGTAAACTGCATCAGTTTGAGCTTTTGTTTGCACAATAAAGCCAGTTGATGCATGTTCCTATAGAATACTGCAAAAGTTTGTTTAGTGAGAGAGGAAAAGGCAGAAAAGGAGAAAGAGCTGACGACTGAGGTGATAAACGGTCATAAATGGTGTTACACTACCATCTGCTGGTCACAAGAGGAACAGGAGGAGATTTTCTTATGGACAATATCAATGCTGTGTGTGTGTGTGAATGTTTTGAAGACAGGTGAGCAGTGAAGTAATTATACTACATGAGAGAGCATTTTCATATTATTCAACATTTACACACCAGGATAGATACCAGGCGTAGCTCTCAAAATGGTTTCAAACCAGCCTACGCCAAAACACACCCTGTAGCTATGGTGTTCCATTTGTGCCCAAACTGATGATGATGATGATGATGATGATGATGATGATGATGATGATGATGATGTTACATCCTGTAGTGTGCCCGTATACCTGCCTGCTCTGTTTCTGGTTGTTTCTGAGCGTCCAACCAGCAGTCTGACCAATGACAATTTGAAATTTCCCCTCGTGGGACGAATAAAGGAATATTGAATTGACAGTCTGCTCCCAACCAATCAGCAGCACCTGACAAGGCTTTGAAACGGCCTATACTCCCTCTTACATATAGATCATGTATATTACTCTCAACATAATAACCCCGGCCCTGCAATCGGCTGGCGACCGGTTCAGGGTGTACCCCGCCTCTCGCCCATTGTAGCTGGGATAGGCTCCAGCCCCCCGCAACCCCGAAAGGGATAGGCAGTATAGATAATGGATGGATGGATGATAACCCCATTTCCAAAAAAGTCTTTAGCCTGGAGGATACGGCGTGTCTGTTTTAGGTGCAGTGCCATCCGAGGGCAGCTGCTTTCTTTTTGCAGTTCACAACTGTTCCAGTCTTTTGTCACCAACGCCCCAACTTTTTTGAAATGTGTTGCTGACATCAAAAACCATGAAATTTCTCAGCTTCAACATTTGATATGTTGTCTCTGTGCTATTTTCGATTAAATATGGGGTTTCAGTGTTTTGCAAATCATCACATTCTGTTTCTATTTCCGTTTTATATACCAGCCAACTCTTTTGGAAACTACTGTACATGTCAATGTAATCAAATTATCTAGGTTTCATAAGATAAAAGATGCGCTCCTATCTTCATCCAAACACATTTGTTTTGATTCCCAGCTTTCACATACTTTTGGAAAGTACTTGATCCGCTGCTATGAATGTGGAAAGGAAGCACGCAGCACTTTTTGCTAAGGTCAAAATGTGTTTAACTTTCAGCAGCCAGCACGTTGAATGTCCCAGTGTATAAGGCCAGCCAGGTCCCTGCTGGACACAGCTGAAACCTTTCAGAGCTGAAAGGCTTTGCACCACTTAGTTCTGAAATCTCGACAAAACCATGAGAGGCTTTTTCCATTATACAGCATCATCTCAGAGCAGCACTGAACGCATTGTAGCTGTAATTCAGAGATGAACTTAGTGTTATTTTGTACCTGCAGGGGAATCATACAGCTCTGTGGACAAATTTAGGCCCTCAGGAAACAGAATAAAAGACATTACTTGCCTATTGAATGCATAAAGCAATCCCCTCTTGCGTGTCCATATACATCTGTACTGCTGTATTCACCACTTTTATAGAACGAAAAGGGAAATCACCCGTGCAACTTGACTGTTCTCCTGGAAACACTGCAGAAATTGATTCAGAATATGGTGACACACTATATGATCTTTATGTTATGCCAGCATATTTGTTTGATATAGAAGAGTCCACCTGTGGCTGAGCCAGGACAAATCAGGTGTATCAGGTGGACTGAAGAAATGATTGCATATCTGTCCTTGACTCTACTCATCTGACCTCAAATCAGCTGTGTCTCCTCTAAAACTTCTCTCACCTCCTCCCACCTCCCCTCTTCCCCTCCTCACCTATTCTTCTGCTTCCTTTGGTGTAGTATCCACATAGAGCATCATCTAAGCAGCTGAAAATATATCCCTTTTTTTTCCAGGTGGATTCCAGCGTTCCAAAGCCAGAAAAGAGAGCTGGAGGATGCGACTGACACTTTAAAACACACACACACACACACACATAGCCAAGTATAGAGTCACAAACAGACAGGATGCTCATATAGATGTTGTTACAGTATAAGCACTCGGAGGAAAACGTGAACATGTAGCATGTACGTGTATGTATATTGACATAAGATGCACATGGACTCTCCACCTGACCGCAACACATGACCTACTGTGACATCACCTACCTTATTCCAATGAGAATAATAGAAAGAAATGTAGAAGCATGGAGAGCAAGGAGGGAGTGAGCTCAGAGCAAAGGAGTGACAGCATCCAGACACAGTGTGATTTCCTTGTCTCTTGTGTATTGTTGTTTCGACTCCTTCCTCTGAAACCTTGCATTCTGCTGCAGGGCCAGGATCAAATCTCCCTCCAGGCTTTAGCTATTCTATCTTCATATCTGCATTCTCAATAATAAATAAAACACAATCTGATTTTCTGTTATTCCCGCAAGCTAGGAGACATCTATTTTGATTTGTCATCCTAAGACTGTTTTATATTTAGAAACATATGAAAGCTGAGGCTGTTGTTGGTATTCAAAGGAGGGTACTGATGGCGCAGCATCTTGTAAATGGAACAAAGGCACATTTTCTACTGCTAAGCTTAAAGTCTGGGGGCCAAATGAAGCTGCGGCAAAACTTTCAGTTCTTCAGACCCGTTTGCATTTGCACATTTTGACAACACAGAGATGGAGTGAGTTTTTCCAATTCAAATAGGCAAGAGAAGTTCTGTTGTAGCCTCCTTATTGATTCTGGATTTGATATTTGCTTAAAGCTACTGTGATTAATACTCTTATATCAACAACAAGTTGTTGCTTGCATTGATGAACAAAGAATTATCACCAAATTCTGCAGTTCTCCTTGAGCTCAACATGTTTTTTCAGCATTTTATAGCTGATTATTTTGGTTTTACAACTGGTTTAGCAAATTTACAAGAAAAAAAAAAACTGTTTCCAGCTGTAGTTATTCAGTTTGGACTAATTAAAATGTCATTAAGTTTTATTACACTTGTCACACAGTCATTAAATGATTGAATAATCTACATTGCTAACTGTAGCCGCCTGTGGCTACTTCGTTCAGTTAGCTGTCCAGATAGCGCTCCCGTAACATTAGCTGACTCAGCCCTGGGGTGCCAGGTGCCAAACATCATGCTGGCTCAGGGGGAAAACAAGGAAATCCAGGAGCTTCAGGACCACATCACTGAGATTCAAGGGTACATGCAAAGAAAACACTAGCACAAAACTGATTCTTCTGATCCAGGTACTGAAACTTCAACAAGAGATCAGAACTAAACACCATCAGCTGTTCTTGCTGAAGACGGAGGCAAACCAGATGTGTGCAGACCTAATTGAAGAAAAAAAGAGACTGATTTCAGAGCAGCTCGATCCCAACAGCAGAAAGCTGAAAAGGAAGAAATTTGTCTGAAATCCTCAGAAATCCAGGAGATCAAATCTTCTCTGGTGGCACAAAAAGCAGCTGTGACCAAACTGTGAGAGCGACTCGAGAATGAGACAACACACTCCTCTCTGATGACACAGGTGCAGACTCTGGAAGAGACCATCAGAGCTCAACGTGAGCTTCTGGCTTTGAAAGACCAAACAATCAACCAGTGGAGGTCTGAGCTCTCTGAAGGGGAACAGCCACACTGACCGAGCTCCAAGGCTGGACTCGCTGAGGCACACCAAACATAATGTTGGAGCACATGTATGTATTCACAGATTGTGACAGTTACAACAAGAGAGGGATCATGTCAGAACTGCCCCTGCAAGATGATGGAGTGCAATCTAGTATTACTGGACAGAGGAAGGTTACTGAGCCTGTCCCTCACCATCTCCATGCTGTCCTCACTATCAACCTCACCAGTGGTAATGGAAACACAGGAGAGAACATTCATTTGTCAGTAATTATACTCCAATTATGTGATCTACGTTTTATGTTATTCTGTCTTGGGCCATTCTGCATAATAGATATTTTTACTACTGCTCTGCTATTTTACTATACATGTTGCATTATTGAACTTGAGTGTGTACAAAATGGTATGCCATAGTTTGCTGTAAAATTCTGACAAATAGCAAAAAAAAATCACATATCCATATTATCTTGAATTTTTATCCTTTTTATTTTTCACACTAGTCTTTTAGCGCATCATGCGTGCAACA
This sequence comes from Chaetodon trifascialis, assembly GCF_039877785.1. Classification (NCBI taxonomy): domain Eukaryota; kingdom Metazoa; phylum Chordata; class Actinopteri; order Chaetodontiformes; family Chaetodontidae; genus Chaetodon; species Chaetodon trifascialis. The sequence goes on from NC_092060.1 coordinate 8,164,903, forward strand.
TTGCATGTTTAAACTCAAAGCCCACACATTTTGCTTGTGTATGTGACAATTAAACCTTTAAAATGAAGAGCATCTACAACAATGTTCCTGTATAATATTCTTATAGGGAAAATGTGGCTGCTGTGTGAAATTGTGATTATACATACATATTGTGCTTGATTTTATGTATGAAGACTGTTCCTCTTCTGAAGTTCCATTTTCAAACACTAGATGGCGTAAATGAGACATCACTGCGGGGCTGTTTGCAGAACAGTTCACCTTTTTTGGCTCAGTATAAACCTTCACATCTTGTATGAATGCAGTCAACATTTACATTTTGACTATAACTGAATTATAACTACAACTTAGCTGGTCTTGCAATTACTTTTGTTAATATGGTGCAAAATCCTGAAAAGAGCAGGTGATTTAGCTTTGCAGAGCACATTAACAAAATAAATTAAGTCCAAGACTGTCCACTGAAGAAGAACTAAGGACATTTTTAAAGTAGCAGTTTCTTGTTTACTCCAATATTTGAAGAACTTATGTTAGAGGGAACAGAAAGCAGAGCAGGGACTTTTTAGAAATGCTCAGTTAGTGGTCCTGAGGATTAGAGCAGAGGACAGGAGGCAGGAAGAGACATGTGGATACTTGACAGAGAGAACAGAATATAGTAGATATACCATACTAAAGTATACTGTCAGGCAACTGACGAGCAAGGCCTCAGAGACAAACAGGAAGTAGAGTGAGAACTGAGAAGAGCAACTGAAACCGAAACAGCAGTTAAGTGCCCTGGTTAGACTGAATGAGCTGTGTGTTTGTGTGTGAAACACATCTGCTCCAACAAAAACCTATAACTACAGGCACGAAAGAAGCATGTTCCACTCACCTCACAAGCCCCTGCAGTCACTGCATGCACAAACATGCACACGAGCACCAAACCTTTTTTCTCTTATCAAGCCTGAGCTCTGACCCTGTTCCTCCAGTGACGAAGGGCAGCATGTCCTCAATATGAATTCCTCCCATGCGTCATAAAGCACAAGAAACATGAATAAATACAAAAGCAGGTCTTTATTCAGATTTACATGTTGATTCACATGTAGTTTTCATAATGTACAGACAATGAACAGCGGTGACATGTTGCAGTGAAGACTTTTGCTGCTTTGTGAGTAGCTAAGCAATTACCTCGGTTTGTCTTCTTTGAACTGAGTGGTCATGGTGTCCTTTGATCTGTCCCTTTGACTGAGACACACCTTGGTTTTATTACATCCCCCTGACATTGAACAACTTTTCCTGTTAACTTCTGGCTGCTATGGCGCCCTTGTACACGGAGAACAGAGCAGAAACGGACTCTATTTAAAAAACAAACCAAAAAAAGGGTTGGGTATGATGTTGATGGGGGGCACAAAGGCCTATCTGACGCAGGTGGCTGTGTGTAGAACGTTAGCTGTAGCATCTATCTCACCAAATGGGAAGATTCTTACCCGTACTTCCTGAAGATGCCACATGGATTTTAGTGGACATGCTCCACCAATGACCGTATTTATACTGTCTCTGCCATCCATTTTCATAATCACCACCACTTGCCTCACAATCACAACTGAAGCATAATGTGTCAGTGATGTGTACATATCCTTAATACACAAACTCAGTGCTGGCTTTATCTCCTTTGTGTTTTCTAACTGTAGTCACTTCATGTAGGAACTAGTTCACTCAGTCCTTGTTGCTGTGATATTTTAAAGCAAGTGGTCGCCTAGTGGTGATTTTAGGATTCACTGTGTGCACTCTGTGGACAGTATAACGGGTGGGGGGATGGCTCAGGGCGGGGTGCCACAAAATTTCCCTTATTTTCAAATCTCAGTGTTGACAGGTCCTTGCTAAATCTCTTCGTAATAAAAACACAGTCAGGCTTTAGGGGCAAAGTGTGTTATGGAAGTCTTGATCAGTTAGGTCAACCTAGGCTTAAATATTGAAAACATAAACTTTATTTAATTCATTTGCACTGGTATAAAGTCCTAATATGGATCACGCTGTTTGTATGCCAAGCTATACTTAGAGTAAGAAGGCACATTGAAGTTTCACCAACAGTTAACAGCGATCATTACAACTACAGGGTGATGTCAATCCCAACTGTTATTTCTCAATATTGTGCTCAGAGAGGATGAGGCCACTAGGACAGTGCTGAAGAAAAAAGGCTTCACAAGGACAAATACACGGTTAAAAAGACGAGTGTTTCTACTGGCTGTTGGCAAAATTATGAGCACACACTGCTTTCAATTTTGCCTGTGAATTGCAGCCCATCAAGAACTATGACCACACAGACATCAACGCAATCTCTCAGCATGTGATGCAAGTTTCTAACAATAAAAGGCACAAGGAGGAAACACTTGGTAAAGTGAAGCCTACTCCTCATCCAAACCCCTTTGATTCAATGACAATCTTAAATACTTCCACCATGATAGTGATGTGTCCAGTGTAAATCTCTCTAGTGCTTTGGTTCACAAAATCATGGCAGATTCCTATTTGTCCTATTGTTTCCTGACAGGAACTTTTAGAACTGTTCCCACTGGAGTTCTCTAAAGGCAGGCTGGGACTTTAGCCTGCTCACTGCTAATGCACTCACACTCATCATAGTTCATAACTGAGAGGCCACGACTCTCAAGGGTGCTAATATGAACATTTCATAATCTGATATGTTTTAGGTAAATATATTAGTCTAAATAATGTTGAAATCATTGAGCTTGCTCTAATTATGTCTTGTAAAATAGACAACAAATCAGAAATATCTTCCATCTGCTGCCACAGTTCATCATTCTGTGCATATATTTGTACTTTAAGATGTCAAAAGAACAATTTTATCGGTAAGACATCAGGCTTAAGGCGAATGGCTAATGTACTCTAAGCCAGGAAGAATGGAGAGGTGCGCACAGATGTTACAGAAGACTGCAACATCTGTGTGTGTGCGCTGAAGTCAATTGGGAAATGGGAAGTTTTGAGCCAAGAAGACTAGACGTTAAAAAACATGCAGGCTGAAAGACAACAGAGCTCGGCCTCTGCCGATGACACAGTCCTCTGCAACGCATCTCAAGCCCAGACTTCTCTATGCCTTCTTATCATAACATGATTCTCACTTTAAATGCGCACAATTAAAAACATATTACGCTCACTCCTCTTGCGGTAACCAGGTCTAGAATCTCTGTGCATAGACATATAGCCAACATGAGTCACTTCTCCATTCCTCCATGCTCCTCACTAAAACACTGCCTGCTGTCTCAATCCGCATGTAGGGCTGAATACAATTCCTGAAAGCTACCTGCCTGTGTCCCTCGCAGACGAAAGGACAGATAGTTTGAATCCAGCCGCGCTTGATCAAAGGCACACATCTTCAATAAGGCTTTTTCTCTCCTCTGTCACTCACACACGCACGCACGCACGCGCACACACACACACACACACACACACACACACACACACACACACACACACACACACACACACACACACACACACACACACACACACACACCAGTGCTGTTTGTAAGGTGCAGAAGCGGCTTGCAGGCACACATACATATGAGTTATATACATTATTAACACCAGGAGGCAGGAGAGAGAAGACATACATTGTTCACAGTCTGTCAGTCTGTCTGTCAGTGAGTCTGTCATTCTTTCTGTCTGCTCATCTGTCTGTGTTTTGGCGGATACATTGTCCTGAGGTCTCCAGACAGACAGACAGAAAGACAGACAGATACACACGCCTACTTTCCACTGCAGGGCAAATCAGGACTTCATAATTACTGCCATTCTTTACCTTGATAGAACAGCATGCCTTTGATTCTTTTTGCAACTTGCTAATGGTAAAGTTGGCTTGCCAACAGAGGTCTAATTTTCCATTAAAGTTCGTGTTCATTGCTTTGTTATGAACACAGATTGCTTCTAGGGAAACATGATCTTTGTTTCAGCTACATGTCCTATTACTTGGCACGCTGTTTCTTGCTAACGCTTCAGCTCACACTATTCTGACAGCAGGTTCTGATGCTCGATGGTGAATAAGGAGATTAAAAAAATGTCTATAAAATACAAAAAGAATTTCCTGTTTACAACTGTGAACTATGCTTTTAGGTCGGGATGCACCAATCCAACCATTCTGTCCCCATACCACACCGGGTACGGACCAGCTCTGAGTGCCGATAGTGTGTGCTGAAGTGTTAGTACGAAGCAACAGAGAAACAGGTCCACCAGTGACACACAGATGATTATGCTGTCTAAAAGGCCAGATACAGTCCAAAACAGATGTGGACATGTGGGCGCATTGATTGCAAATGTCTGTATACATGTCAGCCGGTGTGCAGTGTTCACTTGGTCAGACATGTTAAACTGCAAACAGATGGTCCAAATTGATGACATTTCCATCATTGCCACACAAAGGCAGAAATAATAAACTGGGCTCACCAATGAGTGGACAAGTCAAGCCATGGCTTATTGGTTAACACCAGGCAGCAATTTCTCCAATTAAAAGGTAAAGTGAAAGAATACATGGCCCAGACACAAGCTACGATAAAGTCAAAGGTTTTGAAGCTTGCCCTCTTTTGGCTCCTCTTAGCCCTGATGGACAAAACAAACAATCTTTGTCATTCCTATGCCCTGGAAGCAGTGACAATACTCCCTCATCTGGGGTCAGAGGTCAGGAAGTAGTGACGTCAGAGGTTTTCATAATGACACTTGCACGCATCTCGTGGGTGTGGCTTGTCGCTGCAGACACAAGAGAGTTCTGGCTGTAGGCCGGCGTCCAGCTGTCAGCATGGTAGCTGATGAGGGGGGCTGGGTCCCGCGTGCTGGTGACCCTGAAGTTGGGTTTGCCCGCGCTGACGAAGGTGGCCATGCCAGGAAGAGAACATGTGGGAACCCTGAGAACTGATTTGCTGGAGTCCCGCCTCCAAACTGCGCTGACACCCTGTCGGTTAAAAAACGATGAAAAAGGAGAAGAAGAAGAGGAAAGTAACATATCTGCATAAGCAAAAAAGCAGGGGCACAGCTGACGTCTGTTGTGGTGAAATTGTGCAGGATTACAGCATGAATAGAACACCAAAACCAGCACTGAACAAAATGATTGCAGGGCTGAATCATCACCTCTGTCATGCAGTCTGTATATTTGTACGTGATATATAAAACACATCTATGTCACTGGCCAAAAGTTCTTTCTTATTGGCTACTATTAAAACAGTTCACTACAGCACACTTAAGAACACTGTACTGTAGCTACTGATAAGAGCTGAGAGAGAGAGAGAGAGAGAGAGAGAGAGAGAGAGAGAGAGTGCGAGAGAGAGAGTGCGAGAGAGAGAGGGAGAGAGTGTGTGTGTTCAGTGTGGGTACAGTGTACTACAAAGGACAACCTCAGATCAAACTGTTAATGTTTGACAGCCACAGTTCCTGACAAGGCCCTCCCTCTTCTCAGTCTCTCGCAATATTACAGGAAAAGACACACACTCACTCACACTCACACAAGACACACACACACACACACACACACACACACACACACACACACACACACACACACACACACACACCTGTTTCAGCTGTAAGGTTGAAACAGGTAAAAACCTGTTTATCTGAAGATCAGAGCAGTTAATAATTCATTTATCACTCTCACCTCTGTGCAGAAGTGTGTATTAAAGGAGACTCACCTCTTTGGTGTCTTCTGTGTCACTGTCTGTGTCACTGCCTGTGGAAATAGACACACATAAGCGGTTAATGAATTAGCATGCAGGAAATGGCATTTTTTGCAAGAAGTCATCCTTAGATCACATACATCAGGGAGGGAGGAAAAACAGACAGAGTGAAAGATGTGAGCAGGAGAAAGAGTACAATCAAAGCTTGATTTGAAGCAGAAAAACAAAGTGACACGGCTCATATCCAACTGTGCATGTATAGTTTAAGCAGTGCAAACATGTGGACACAACAGCACAGTTAAATGCAAACAAACAAACACTTTAATGTTTGTAAAAGAGGAGATAAATGGCTTGAATTCGAACCCTGACTCCTCAAGTCATGGCTAATGACTGAGAGATATAACAAAACGTTCAACACACAGGGAGAGGAAGAATGGCAGATGGAACGATTACAACTATAAACTGGTAGAGCCGACCCTGCCTGAATGACCAGTTTGAGAAGAGGGAAGATGGATACACAAAGAGAGGTGACGTAAACAGATTTCACACTGTTACTTCAGCATCACCGTGTCAATTTGAGCCTGTATGGTTATTGATCTTTTTAGCAACCTTTCATATTGCACTTGATGCTGATCCTGCATTAGTCTTTTTATCCTTGTGCACGTTTTCTATTTTTTCTTGCAAGCACTTATCTTCTATCAGAAGCCTATTCCAGCTACAAGTTTAAAAACAGCCTGAACAAATCAAATTAAATCAGCATTCACAATCGTGATCATCTTTTATGTTTCAAATCTATAGATAAGATCTGAGGAGTGCAATTCAGATAATGCCACTTTAGGTGGATGGTGTGTTAGAGGATGATGTAATGACAGATAAGAAGAGTTCATCAGGTCACCATCTGAACCACATTTTTGCTTTTTTTTCTGGCTATTCAGAATTAATCAAACCAAAAAAGAAGTGATGTAACAGTCATATGAAGGCGTGTGTTTTAACACGGTCCATGTCAGTCTTCATAACTGTGGTCAAAACTGTGGTTCTCACTAGCTTCTGCAGCGCCTGCTTCTATAGGCCTGGTCCCATGTGACTAATCTATTGATGCTCCTTCTCATGTAAAATGTTGTAAAGCGTGGTGTGTTTGTGTGCGTATGTGCATGTATTTGTGTGTTGTCTCACCGCAGCATGAGGAAACAGGAGAGATCTGAAGCGGGTACGAGTGGGAGGAACTAACAGTCTGCTCTTCCATCTCAGTGGTCACTTCAATTGTCTGACAGACGAATGGCAGCTGCTCGCTGGTGATCACATGGTCTTCTACTGAACTGTGAATGGCTGTGAGTGGACAGGCAAGATACATCATGATAGGCTGATATGTTCATGTCAAGAGCCAGACTATCCAAGCAAGAGGTTTTAAGAAAGGTAGAACCCAAAATAGCCACAAACTACTAACAAAGAGGACTAAAGTAGTACCTGAGACACTGTCCGTCACTGGAAGCTCTGCTGTTTCCTGCTTGATCACTTCCTGTTTGGTCGTTTGCTGTTTGGTGTAGTCAATAGGTCCAACGTGAGCATCAGGAAGAGTCCTGTCTGGAAATGGAGAAGCTACCTGATGGGAAAAAAAGAAAGAAAAGGACAGAGGATCGTCAGTTGTGCATTGCAGTATTCGTGTCCAAAGGGTCTGCGCGTGTGCCCATCACACTGTGACGAACAACAGAATCACTATCAGCAGAACAGCATCGAGTAGAAAAACATTTCACTCAATCAGTTTCTACAAGTTACTTGCACCCCAATATTCACATGCCCATTCAAATACAGTATGCTCACTATAATAACTTCACCACATTCTACCTGCGCTAATGAGAAAGTCAGTCAGACAGCTGGGATGTAGTGACAGTGCGGAGACTTGCTCAGTGTTTAGCTACAAATGTCAACCTGAAAGTGAGGTTTATAAACACCTTATTCCAACTGAGACCAGGATACAGAGCAGACATCTGGAGCATTTCAGGCATCTAAACACACTAACTGAATTGACCACAATACACTAAACTAATCAGCCAAATATTAAACAAGCACTTAACAATGATGACGTCTTCTGGTTTATTTCTATTCAACATCTTGCTTAACAGACTGAACAGTTGTCAATATGATTGTAGTATTTCTGTCTCCTATTACTGATTTAATTTTTTCTTATTTCTTAAATTACACACTTGTGTGTTATTTAAGTAGACTTAAATATACATTAGAATATATCTATAATAAGTAAAACCTTTTTCAGGGAGTACTCTTTACGCTCAAATGTAAATGTAGCTGTAGAATGGAGGAGATTCTGCAGAAAGGTGAATGTTTTTTTATTCCTTTCTGTTGACTCTGGAAATGAAAAAGCAAATTCCATCCTTTCACGCTTCATTCACAACAGAGGTGCCAGCTACCGGTTTTACTTGTGCATGGCTTGGAGAGACAGCCAAACGGGGGAGGAAGGCTTAGTTACCGCACCTACTCTGGCAATCCGTGTGTCATTTGTGAACCGGGTTATTCATGTTCGATACTCAACTCAGGACTGGGTGAGATTTCCAGAACTCTTTTGCTCTGCTTCGGCACAACATTTCACAGCAAATGATTCTGTGATGCCTCATATGTCACCAAACTAGCCAGGATGACAATTAATTGCGAGGCCTGATCAGGAATTCAGAGACACACTTTTCTTTTGTGGTATTATTCTTTCCCATCATGCTCCTGTTCAACAGTGTTGCTACTTATGGTGAGCCCATATAAAATGTTGAATGTGTTTAATATGGTCGTGGGTTTCATATGGAAAAGGACTTTTCCATGTTTATCTACCTCTTTGTTTCCCTTGGGCCTCCCCTCCTTGTCTGTCTTCTTCTTGCCTAAATGGACATACAGACAGAAACAAACATCTTTCAGAAATCAAATTAAAAGGCGCAATTTATCTGGTGAGTAGAATAAAACAGTGAATATGGAATTTTAACTAAATCCAGTCAAGAGAAATAGATCAAATCTAGAAAAGTAATGGAGCTCTAACCACTCCAAGCGGAGGACTCACCTTTCTTCATGCTTCTCTCTGAGGACGAGAGCATCTTATATACTCTGAAAGCGTTAGTTCCCTTTTTGATGCTTTTATCCTTCACCTCCTCGATGTCCGGCAAGCTGTTCATGGCACAGCGGAAATTAGCCTTCCACGTCTTGGGATCTGGACGGTCTACACCAGGCTGGTATTTACCTGCACACACAGAAAATCACTGAAGACTGAACACATGATTGGTGCTGGCTATGAAAATGTGTCATAAATACACTTAATGCTGTAAAATGAGTTCATTTATTGGTCACTGAATTAAATATTGCTAGTGAGTACTGATATCAACAAAAAGCTATGCCCGCACACTCCAGCTGATGACTAAACGATTGATTTCACTGACATTCCAAACACCTCAAGTGTAGAACTGAAAAACATTTTTAAATGTTAGAGGTGAGCTGCCATTTCTTTTTTCTTTATTGGAATCTTTTGTCCGGCCCTGGGGATATCCTCTTGGCAGGAACCGAACTGATTTTCAGAACATTTCCCTCTTTACTGATGCAGTGAGGAGTCATGGGATTTCCTACTCTTCCAGAAACACTGTGCTTCCTAACAAAGGCACCTTAACAGAAGTTTCCTCAGGCCTGTCTGAATGGGACACTCCAACAACCTGATGATTTTGATTTCTCGCCTAAAATGTACTGCAAATCGAAAGTTTCCTCGATCTGAGGCAGAGACCTGCTGTGATGTCAGGCAAGCATGAAAATGAAAACCACTGAAAAGCAGAAGCAGTGAGCGTACGGTGTGGATCTGTGTGTTACTGTACCAGTGTGTATGGCCCATCTCATGAAGAGTGGAGCATCCTTCTCCAGGTCCCAGCCATGGCGTGCAGCATGCATCCACGGGATCTGGAAGATCCTCTTTTCCTACAGACATTTACATATTGTCAGCCCTTGAACTATAGTATTTGAGTGTGTGTGTTTGTGTTTGTTTGTGTGTGTGTGTGTGTGTGTGTGTGTGTGTGTGTGTGTGTGTGTGTGTGCATCAGTGTACACGTACTTTGTTAACCCATTTCAGCCCTGGTATCTGACAGGAGTTGATCTGCTCCTCCAGCCATGGCCGCATCCTCATTCTCTCCACTGGCATTGTGCCCTGTGAGCACACACAAATTCAGACACACACACAAAGCGATGTGTCATAAAAGTCATTGTTATCGTGTACTATGACAATTTCATGAGAAAAATAGGCTGGAATTAGAACATTGCAGCGATGCAAATATCAAAACAAAACAGCATGAGAGATGAGATGAAACAAACACTTAGGATTACTTTTCATGAAATCATCCTTTGTGAGCAAAACAAAGCGGACAATATACTTCATTTTGTCTGCGGTTGTAAAGATAAAATTCCTGTGAAGATAAAGTTCACTGTACAATTTGTGTTGTGAGGAACGTGTCATAAAATGTCATTTACGGTCCAATCATGTCTGCACCTGCAGCCACTTCGCCCACTCCCATCCACCTCCCAAAACTGACCTTCCTTGATCAAATCCAAGTTAAAATAAATGATTTCAGCAGGAAAACCGAGAGTGGGGACAACCGAGAGATCTAAATGAAGATAACGAATGCCACATGTTTATCTAAAAAAACAGTGAGAGCAATTTTTACCCATCACATTTGATTTAAGAGCAGAGTTATGATCCCTGCAGTCTGATGCGATCAAAGTCCGGTGGGCCAGGCCAGCCGTTGAGCTCGACACTCCCGATGCACAGCACAGTGAGCCAACACACTGCCTCCTGATGCGAGCGTGAGCTCCCGAACAGGTCAAACAGGGTGACATGGCACCGCATCAAATACAAAATATTATCCCTTATGAGCCACAGGGTTGAAACTTCCAGCTGCATCCGGCTTACTGCTCGGTGAAACACTGCATACAGCACATACAAGTTGACTGCAACACAATATCATAGGCTCTGTTTTACGATCAACTACATAGGTTTGAAAAGGTGGGAGTATAAATTCTATATTGTTTGGTACTTAAGGATGTTGAATCAGACGTTTTGCTAAGACTGTATGGGTGACAAGGGTGGTGAATCTTGATTAAAATGCAGAAAAGAAAATCATGTAGGTAAGTCATTAACTCGACCTAAACTAGTGTCTGAGCAGCAGTGCTACTTGTAATAATATGTGTGGGTTTTTTTGATTGCACAATGAGGGACATTTACTATACTTGATTCAAAAGAAGTAAGTAAATTGCACCAGCAGCCAGGTTATATGAATAATATGAATAATGAACAATATTTACAGTGTCTGCATGACTAAACTCTGTCACTATAATTACAACTATCAAAGTCTAGTGGTACATTTGTCGTTACAACATTAAAATTATATAAGGTTAAGCAGGATTTTGAAATGTTTTGACATGACTCGCCCTGCTTACTGACAACCATCCCAATATATATTTAATTTCTTAAATGTCTACAAAACACATTTCTAAGTTGCACAACTGAATAAGTTACCTCCAGTGCAGTTCAAATAAGACACAAGTATGAGAACTGTGATTTACTAACACGTGCAGGGAGGCCTGAATACAACATAAATATTGTTCACTCACATACTAAGTACAGTTACAACTACAACTGTTTGGAAACATTACTTCACACTGATATAACCAGTTTCTCTGATACTGCATGTTATCAACTTTAAAAAACGTCAAGTTCGAGCCACATTACGTCTGACTTTCGGTAAATGATAGGTTCAGGTTTATGAGGGCATTAAAGCTTCATTCTAGCAATACGGTCAACCGCGGTCTGTTTGCCTGCTTGCTGCCAGCGTGCTGACCCCACAACAACCGAGCCTAAAGTGAAAATAAATGCCATACCGAGTCAACAAACGCGGAGAAACACTACAGTACTACTTTCACTTACACAGCGAGCAAAAGGATCCGTCATGTCGTCCTGTAGGAAGTCTGTGTGGTGTGAGCGTTAGTCAACAGCGCTGATATGCGGAAATAAAACGTTACCTGTTCAGTTTGGACGGCCTGTAGCTTCACAGTCCTGCTGTCAGAATAACAAGCGCAGCTGAAGTTGGACAAGTTAATGTAATTGTGGTTGCAAGTGGAAAAGGGAAAATGTGTCGTTTATTTCTGTTTCTGTGTCCAGACCGAAAGCAAAACAACGGCTGGCTCGGGAAGTGGGCGCTCGAGCTGGAAATCCCCCTCCTGCTCTCGTGCTCTCGCTTTGGGTCGATGTCGAGCGGCGTCGCGGAAGTCTCTTGGCCGCGTGCGCGCTCCCCACGAAAAAACAGTCGCGAAGAGGTCTCACTCTGCCCTTATTTCGTGGTACCACGAAGGTCCACGCAGACCTCTTCTAGTGCTACATTTATTTAGCACATTAATAAACATATATACCAATGTAAATATACCAGTGTCAGCAAGAAGGCTGTTATTCATCTGTAGTAAAAACACGAAATTTAATTATATTACCCCATGTATCATTTGCTACTGATAGATACACACCTGTCACTCAAAACTCATCTATGCAACTCGAATGAAGTGCCTTGTCACAGTACTCTAAAATAGCATTTGTATTTTACACCACCAGTGCACAATACGCTACCGGGCACTATCGTGGCTGCGGTTTTAGTTCAATATCTAATTCCAAATTTGACTTCAGTTTTTTTGTTCATTTATCTTCCTCTGTGAGTGTACATACTTTGTTTATTTGTTTGTGATTAATATGTGACTAAAATGTTCCATTGTGACTAATCAATTATCCCTGAGTGTTGTTCCTATTTTTCATTTCTTTCTTTCTTTCTTTCTTTCTTTCTTTCTTTCTTTCTTTCTTTCTTTCTTTCTTTCTTTCTTTCTTTCTCCTGCACCTTACAGACTGCCTGACTTAACATTACTTAACTTAACATAACATTACATTACATACTAGCAAAAACGTTGAGAAACATAGTTGATATTCCACCTGTATACAGCTACAATACCGTGACCGAATACTAATAATAAAATACGGTTGTGTAAAACAACTTACAGCGTGAACAACTACTGATAACATGGTCAAAGTTTAACTGCAATAGGAGCGTGTGGTGAAAATCAACGCCTACTTTTGGGCCGTTGTCTTCCTGAACCTTATGTACAGTAGCGATACACGGAATGGAACATAGACGATCTTTGGGCTGAATTTCATTTTCACTTCCTCTCTGTCCTCCTCCCCCCATCCACCCCTTTCTGCACCGTTGATGCTGGAAACGAAACCAGAAACTTTTGACTACTTGTGTGTGTGTGTGTGTGTGTGTGTGTGTGTGTGTGTGTGTGTGTGTGTGTGTGTGTGTGTGTGTGTGTGTGTGTGTGTGTGTGTGTGTGTGTGTGTGTGTGTGTGTCAGAAAGAGATAACCCAGACCTTGTGCAGATCTCTGTTGGTCCACAATGCTGTGACAGGACCCAGAATGACTGTACAAAACTGCCTCCTGACACAGTTTGCATGTCTTTAGCTTGTAGCGAGTAGAGAACAGCGCTTTTCAAACGTCCCATTTTCTGTTCCTGTATTTTTCAAACGCTATTTTCTCTTTGGTGTAAACAGAAAGAGAGATGTAGGGAACAGACATGTGGCAGAAATGATACAAATTTCATGATCGTACTGAAACTTCGTCTAAAAATGTAGATAGCCTGCATCTTAAAGGTGGAATAGCTGCTATTCATGCATTAATGTGTTTTTATCTTAAAGTGGACACAGTGAGTGATTGAAGTCAATCATAATAATATATAATCAGGATTTTTTAAAAAATCCTTTTAAAACCTTTGCAACAGCTTAAAATGTCTGATGTAACTTTGGTTTTAATGACATGAGAATACAACAAATTCATTTCTTCACATTATTGGCAATATATTACCAATATCATACCACACTACTAAGCTACTCTGCATTTTTAATCATGTCCACATTTTCATCAGAAAGTGTAACAGTGCAGTGATAGGCCTGTTAAAAATAAACAAAAAAACATCCTAACTATAACTCTGTGTTCAATATAAAATGCACTTTGGTCAGTGTTTGAACCCACAGCTCTAACTATAGAGCATCAGTTCAACACAGGCGAATAAAGTGAAAGTCTGCACTGTCTAAATAACTGCAGGTGGGGTGTTTAATCTCCTGCACACACACACTGCAGCCGAGACAAGGGAGGGTATGATAGAGAGATATGTACTTTAACAGCAAGACTGACGGGCCAAAAGCAAAAGCAGACATGAAGACAGGAGGGAATATACACAGGTAAAAAAAAAAAAAAAAAAGTCATACTCTACGCACATATTGGAGGTCAAATCATTGAGACACACAGAAACAAGAGTGACTGCTGGAATCAAACATGACACCACTCTGCACAGGCAAAAACCATGAAGAAAACCTTATTCATCTGTATTTCAGCACTTCCACATGGTCCGATCTGTGCATCGAGGGTTAAATTATACGGAATTTCTGTTCCTGGAAGAGTGCGTGCCCTTGAAAGATCTGCTACTGCTGATTCATTTAAGGCTGCCAGAGCTACACTGAATGTTTCTCTGGCTTCCTCTTGTGGAGGCATGTTCACATGCTGTCACTGACTTGCAAAACAATCCTCACCAACTGTTAATCATTCATAAAGAGTTTTCGACAACGCTCCAAAGCAAAGTTCATAACAGGCCCAATTACAGCCTTTATCAGTGCTGATGTGCAAAGAGAAACTCTGAAGCAGTGTGTTGATATTTTAGTGATCTTGGAATTGAACCATCAGGTTTTTTTGTTGTTGTTGTTGTTGTTGTTTTGAAAAAAAAAAGACAGAGCAGCTTCAATGAAAGTCAAACCTTTGATACGCTGTGAATAGTAAGCCATTATAGACTCTTTAAACTCCAGGCCTCTGTTTGTCAGTGAACTAAATGCTGACCAGGAAAACAGCCCTGCAAGAGGCAACATTAAAACAAAAGTCTTCAGTTCAATGCAACTTTGTTTATGCTGCCACCTTCTGGCACAAGAGGCTAAGGGTTAACTCTAAACAAGCTCTCTGCACACAGTTGGACCGGACATGTTTTCAAAAATGTTTGTTCGGTGGGAAGAAGAATTGCTCACATTAAGTGAGGTCTTATGTACAAACCTGAAAAGAATGCAGTTTCTGTTGCTTGACCCAACTATCTGAGGCTTATCACAGATTGTCATAATTATGCAACAAGTCATTCAGCCATTATTACTGTCAGATTCAGGAGCTCCATGGACAAACACGTTTTGTCACACAGCCTCCAGGATCTCTGAGGCAGCAGCAGACTATCAGGGACGTAAAACTTCGGCAAAGAAATAGTTGTGAAACAGTAAATCTTTTTTTTGTTGTTTTTTTAATCTATCTTGCCTGACCTGATGGAGATACATTTGTGTCAAATCCTGAGTTGCAACATTCTGAAAAACTTTTCCTGGACACATGAATTATATTTTGTAGAAACATTGCAAAGAATAATTTGAGCAAACAAAAAAACGAACAGTAAATTCATTTCTGTGTTCGCTATTATCCCCCTACAGTGCACAACAATAACCTCCACAACAGCTTGATCAGCTGCCATTCTCTTAGCGACTGATAATGCTCATGATCGGATTGGAGACAAAAACAGCCAATCAGAAATGGCCTATTTTATTTCTGTGATTGGCTGGAACTATGTCACAGGCGCACAGGTTGAGGCAGTGTGCAGGCAAACTTCAGAGTACACCATGTTGCGCAAATGAAATTGTTCTTTGAATGGTAATAATTTGAGTACAAAATACAGAAGAGCACTGGGTGAGCGGTCTTGTGTTTACCTTTAGTATTGCCAAATAAATCTCTATATATTAACAATTCTTGTTCAAGGCATCAATGTGGAAGTATAAAAAATGAAGAAATATAACACCTCAATTCACAATCACATAAAAAAGGAAAGGCATGTTCTAGATATTCCACATCAGTATTCATATTTATTTTGTTAGCTGCAATATTGTTGGTAGATTTACAATCAACAAACAGCTACACACACATTATTAGAGACAGTGATCAGTTCTAAAAGCCTTTTTATGGTTGAATAATTTGGATTTTTTTTTTCATGTGATGAAGACTGGAGACTCAGAAGCTTTAAAAACTCTAAGGTCACAGTCACATTGATGAATTTGTGCTTGTGCATTTATTTTATTCCAAAACTGGTAAAAACAGAGAAGTTGTATGTGGTACACTAACTGTTGTATGCTAAAAATATACAGTAATAGTTTTGTGTAGTAACTCCACATGTAGTAAAGTCCACACTAACAAGCTCACTGAAAATGCCTCCCTGCAAAAGGTCCCAAGACTCGTTGACATTTGGGTTCTCTTGGTAGTCAGATTAAAACTCACATTGTCTTGTTTCATATGAATTATGCAATAAATCACAAAACTTTAGCACTTGGCCGGGGCAGGAAAGTAGAAGTCTTTTGTCAACATTGATACAATACAGGGGATCTGCTTCTTGCCACTGTATCCAGGCAGGCTGGAAGAAGACTCAAAGTAGTGCGCCACCTTGCGGTTGACTCGGGTCATGATCTGCATCAGCTCCAGCTCTCCGCTGAAACGCTGAAGCATCTCACACAAAGACTGCATGAACCAGGAGCCGTTGGATGTGTTTCTCCATGAGTAGTAGCCTGCAGGACAATTTACTGTGTTAACGCTCTGAGAAAAAGGTGCGCAGTGACACAGTGGATGTCAGATTTATAGGCCGTTATCGATTACATGAATGTAATGCAACTTTGCGGAAAGGCTATCAGTCACCTGGAGCTGTGGAATAAGCATACAGGAAATCTGCTTCCACTGGAATCCTCTCCGATGTTTGCTCTGCTACACTGTCAGTCTCGATGAGGGTTCCACCATCCAGGTCTGAGCCGCGGCAAGCCTGAAAAAGACAGGAAATGCAGGTATATGTACGAGCATTGGCTGTGATAGTGTTTCATGGCTGTACTGAGACTGTAGACAGGACAGGTGGCATAAAAGCCACTTAAACAACCAGCAGCGGCTGTTGTTAAAGTCCATTGTACCTCAAGAGAGACAAATTTCACTGGAGTCACATCTCTGGTGGTGTCACAGTGAGACCAGAATTTCTATTATTCAAACCTTGGCATCCCATCATAAGAACAAAATAAAAACATTTTCCTGTTGAGTCAACGTTTAGCACATTCCCTAATGTTCACATGTCTAATTTTCTCTGACTTTATTGCTATGAACTAAAACACCAAGGCAAATTCTTTGTATGTGAAAACCCACTTGGCAATAAACCTGACTCTGAGCCTGACTGAGAGTCTGTTTGCAAACACTCTAACAAACCTTGCACGTATGAGTCCACAGTGTGTGTGTGTGTGTGTGTGTGTGTGCGCGTGCGTGTGCATGTGCGTGTGTGTGTGCGTAATCACCTGTATGAAAAAGAGTTTTGGTTTCCCCACCAGACTCTTGCAGTTATCTCCTTTAAAGTGTCTAGTCAGGTTTTCAAACTCCTCTGGGCCGTCAGTTCCATATATCACCCCCTCATCTCCGTGACTTAGCAACACACACACAAATGATGCACTTCTACTGTGGTCCTCCTGGGATACTAGAGACACACACAAGTATAGACAAGAGACAGAGTGACATGACCAGTCTAGATACATTTTCCTCTCTCATGTTAAATGTTGGGCAACATAGCATCCTGAGGGCAGTGCTGGTTTTAGCATCTAGCAGTTTTAGTTCTCACACTGCAAGAATCTACAAGTCTAGCATGGATGACTACTGAACACTTCCCAGAACTCATTAAAGTTAATGAGTGTGTTCAGGAATTGAAAGGGAAACACTCTGAGACACTGCCATCTAGTGGTTCCTCCTGTGGTGTGCGAATGCTGCAAATGTCACCTAATAATTACTGAGTAACAACACCGGACCATTTAAAAGAGGCGCTAACATGACGGTGAACACAGTGTTTGTTCAGTCAGCTGACAAACTGATTCAACATGACAGTGTGAGAGGACGGGAAGGGTTTTTCTTTATGGTGACCGTGAATGAATGAATGAATGAATGAATGAATGAATGAATGAAAGAAAGAAAAACTGGAGTTTCTGTTACCGCTTAACATCAGTTGTTTCATCTGTCCCACAGTCTGATCATTGACAAATTTAATCTTATAACCCAGACCCGAGAAGATCTTCACGGCATTTGCGGCATCAACATCCGTCCCATTACGAGCACTCATCTCTGGAGAGAAACACACACACAAGTGGACATGTAGCAGACTTTCAAGCTACGTTATAGTCCAAAGAGCAGGGGCGTGAGCTGCTGAGCACTGAGTCTAACATTCATGCTACACAAAGTGAACTCACACGTCCTGTTTGTGAAACTTTGGACAGCTAATACTGGAGCTTTATTTTGTAGACCCAAGAGAGCAGAGAGTTTAGCAGTTAGACTAGTCTAATCTAATATTCACACCTGTGATTTGCCTACTGTGACTTGTCAAACTGTCTTCCAGAATAAAAGCACTACTTTATCTGCCACAGGTGTTATTCAGAGCTTCTTCTCTGTAAGTGTACTGCCTCTCCACTGGTGCAGCTACACACTCGCCACACCAAACTCTAGGAGCAGGAATGTACGAAATGTGGAGAGCATTATGTGATTGGAGCTCTAATCTTTTTTATCACCTGTAGCCAATTACTGTTGAACTCATACATGACTAATGGTTTTAGACATCTGCTAAAACTGGGTGACGCTCATGAGAATATATTTTGTTTACATGATTGAATTCACTGAACATTTGTGCAAGTAACCATGAGATGAAACAGACAGGTGTGTGTGTGTGTGTGTGTGTGTGTGTGTGTGTGTGTGTGTGTGTGTGTGTGTGTGTGTGTGTGTGTGTGTGTGTGTCTTGTTGAATGGGTGTGTTTACGTGTGCTTCTGTGGAAGTTCTTGTTGTTGATAATCAGACAGGTTCCGAGGCAGGGGTAGTCCATCTTATAGCGGTAAGGGTCACAGACTGCTGCTTTACTGTCGCTGACGGGGGCAGAGTCCATTTCCTCGGCAGTCTTACCACTGCCTGTGGGCCCTGCATTCGACCTGAATGTTCACACACACATACACACACTTGGAAATTATGTGAAACTGGAGGAACTTGTTTAGCATCATCACACTTAAACAGCACAGTGGCATCTCCACCTGAGGGGCTTGTAAAACCACAGTCTCCACACAATTGCATACATCACACATGTAGGAAGACCTGATGATTTTTGGAGTATCTCATGACACAGGGTGACGTGTCTAAACAGTAGTAGTGGTGTTATAAATGTATACATAACTTGCACCAAAGTGTGTGGCAGATTTTTTTTCTTTCTTTTCTATCTTTCTTGTGTAATTTAGCATTTCCACATCTATTGCATCCACTTGGGTGGCCATTTAGCTTTTCGAAAATATGTTCTTATTTTTTTAAATAATCTATGCCAATGGTTCATAGGCGCAAGGAAACCATGTGACCTTTGAAGCATCACATGAAGTAACATCAGTTTGTGATGATAGCAGTACATGAATGCGACCTGCTTTCTGTATCTATACTGTGTACTGAGTCCTGCTCAGACACACAGGAACCAGTTCTACTGGCAGAAAAAATTATTAATTCATTATTTGCATCTGTATTTATTGATATTCTGAAGGGGAAATCATTATTTCATTACCCAGAATATGATTATGATGCCTCTTGAACACTGGAAAATATTTATCAGGCTAAATGGTTCAGGGACATTGAATTTATGTAACATATCAAACCTGATCAGGAATTATGAGCCTCGCATGTGACTTAATGGAAACGATGGACAGACTCTCCTCTCTGATTTTAACTGTATCCATAATGAAAGTTAATGGGGGAAATGACAGAGAGTGGAAAGAAAAATATTTCTCATGAATTAAGAAATTTGGCATTCAGGCCTAAAATTAACACAGATTTGTAACTAGATGGTGAATCAGAAAACAAATAAAATATGAAACTTGAGGGTTTTACACTTGAGTTTAATCCGTTTTCAGGTGCAAACTACGCCTTTATCTTTTGTATTGGTGCAGAGTCCAGTGACCTAATATAATGCACAGCATAGCTCTGCCCTCCTTCAACCAAATGTCTAATCAGCCAGATAAGTGCAAACACCTGTGCAGGTGTGCAGGGCCTGTAATGACCTTATTCTCAGCATACAGGTTCAGCTGTACACCATGTCAGTCAAATAGTCATTAGTTGACCATACTTACGTCTTTGTAAAAAATTTTAGCGCGTCCAATGTATCCTCCTGCCCCTGCACGTCATCATCACCAGGAAACTCAGCCATCTTCCTGCAGATAAGAATGCACAGCAGAAAAAACACCAACCAGTTTGTAGATTTACATCTATCTTTCTCCTCCAGTTCCTCCTCCAGCACGCTAGCACAAAGCTTGTGCAGGGTTCATCAAACCACTTTCAATTCCATTTAAAACTTATCTTTTCTCATACCGGCTAAGCAACTTCACTTTAATTATTACATTGTAATTTGGGTGAACTAACCCTTTAAATGCTAGGTATGATTAACATTTAATGATTATTAAAGAACATTTGAGGTGGTCCACTGAAAGTGACTCCTCAGCAGAAAGCAGAAACTCTGAGTCTTTGAGTTAGGGCACAGGATGCTGTCTTAACCAGAACCCAGCAAACCCCTGATGGTTTGAACCTGACCACAGGAACCAGACTGCTTCTTCCTGCCAGCACGCAGTCAGTGTGGTTAGACTCACTGATGAATGAAGCGAGCTGATCATACATATATCCCATAATATATGACAGCAATATTACGTCATAATACAGCTTTAATGCATCAGCATAAATCCCATAATAAACAAAATGTTCGAGTGTAACGAACACCAAACACTGTCATGTAGGACGCACCTCATAGCGAAACTCCACTGACAAAACAGGAAATTATTTACGGCTCTTTTTATCAGCAGACATGTCCGGAAAAAGCGAAAAACGACCCCTGAAGTGTTCTGAATGGACACAAGTCACTGTTTCTATCATATAGAGAGTTTTTAATTTTATTTTTTGAAGTTTAATTACATATCACGTTAATACACGTTGTTTTCTGTGGAAGAGACTAACGGGAACATATGTTCAAAGCTTGGCGCACTGAGCTGTAATGTTCAAGTATCTTACATCCCGCCATGGATTCAAAAAGAGTGCAAGTGTGGTATCTTCCTTCAGGAAGTAACGTTAAAGCTACTGTGACTTGCGAATATGAGCTGACAACATCCATGAAACGGGTAATATATGCCATAACAGACTGGGTAAATAATTTTGGGCCAAATATATTCAAGTTTTAAACACTGACTGAATTCATAACTGCCTCCAACTTCTGACTGACATGTAAAAACACATCTGTCAGGTGACAGTTAGCAACACTAGTAACCTAAAGCAAACTAATGTGACCGCTGGTTGTCACGTACCTGCAACTGACACGACAGTCATATTTCGTCAAACTCGTGTGAATAATAATAATAATAAATGCAAAATAAACGTACCTTTTTCTATGACACGGTGGTGGATATGTGCGGTTCAGCCCCTCGTCCTAACATTACAAGGAAACGTCAAACTGTTAAATGCGCTGGCCAGAAACTCTCAGCCAATCAAGAACGCCGCTCTCTATGTGGGCGGGAGAACCCGAAAGAGGTCGGGCACACCTTGTCCTAAAGGAGCAGTTGATTGGCTTGTAAAACTGTCACTATCAATACTTCGGCGTGTGAGTACACGTTAGAAGAATTGAATGACAACACTTTTTAATAAATACGTAATACATGCGTTTTGTAATTACAGTACTCACTCATTCAACAACACCTTCAAATATAATTTTCCATATTCTTACGTCAAGAAAAACACAAAAAGAAACGTTATTTTTTGGAATTTATTATGTTTACAGTATTTATTCAGAGATGATGCAGGATGGATCAGATTTGGCCAGTATACACAATGAAATCTGAATACAATCCAAATGTCAAGCTGCTTTATGCATTAAGGGCTTAAAACCCTTCCAGCAGCCTTAATATTTCTCATAATATTTATTCTTAGCATTATTCTTTAATCTGCACAAATTTATGTGTGTGTGGTACAGCACATCCTTTCTGAGTCCCACTCTTCTTCAGTCTTTCTTCAGGTCCGTTTTGCCTCCCAGCTGATGCACTGCTAGATGGATATATTTGGTCTCCAACAGCAGAGCTGGCAAGCTGGACGCCCCATACTGGATGGGAGGGGGAGAGGAAAGGTGGGTGTGTCACTGTGAGAGTTTGATCGAAACTCTTGAAAAGCATCACCTGTTCATGAAAACGCCAGTAAGTTTAAGACAGTTTTTACTGGTAAAGCTGAGACACACAAATAACCAGACAGCGTTCAGGTCATTATATCTATTTCAGTATTAACATGATCAGTGTGAGTGTGAGCGTGTGTGAGTATGTGTGTGTGTGTTTATACCGTCTCTTGCTCTTTGGGGTGCTTGTGTCGGAATTGCAGGTATTGTCTGTTGAGCTCACTGATGTCGTGCAGAAAGGCTCGGCCTCGTCTCAGATCAGCTAATCTGACTTTGAGTTCAGCTTTCTCCTTTTGCAGTAACCATGCCTTCCTCTCAGCCCTGGCCAAACATATCATGAGGACTTGGATGTAAAAAACACTAACAGGAAGTTGTAAGTTATTAGGAGTGATAATGATGTTTTTTACAATCAAAAGACAGCTGTTGTGCCTTTTAGTTTATCGACACTACGACTTTACAGTAACATGAGTTTGTGGAAATGAAAGCTGGTGATGCCTGTGAATATTCTCATTCATCCAGGTCATTGTAGGCTTCAGGGCATTCAATTGTTCGCAACTGGACTTTGTCAGTTTGTCTTGGAAGATGTTTCGCCTCTCATCTGAGCAGGCTTCATCAGTTCATGTGCATCAGACTAGATAGGACAGCTCTGGTCTAATGAAATGGTGTTAGGTTCAAGTATTTATCCTCTAAGTGAGGCCAACTCCCAAAACCAAGGATGGTATCACTCTATTGTGAGGCAAACGATCCCCCATAAGGCGGGGTAGGGTGCAACCCTTGGGTGTCAACGACAGTCGCCTGCCTTGTTAGTGTCCCATTCTTGTCATTGGGAGGCTCTTGAGCCATGTGTGAATGGCTTTGTTGTTTATTTTCAGAGGCTAAGTTTTTGAATCTCTTTGGAAGAGATGAAAGGACAGCATTGTATGTGGGAGATAGGTGGTGTCTCAGACCTCCCCCTCTGTTCAGAGACGGTTTTTCAACCTTGAGTTTGCTCCTCTGAGCTGCCGCTCACCTGGTTAGCTCATATTTGGCATCCAACAGTCTCTGTGTCTTTGTCCGGATCAAAGATGCCACCTGAAACACACAGACACAAAGACCAGCAGGAGGCCCAATTAATACATGCTGCCACCAAACCTTTTATCTGTAACAAGACTAACAGCAGGTTAGCATGCTAAATACAAAGTGCAGGACAATGTGAATGTTATTAGTATTGGACACATTTTGACCTAATGATGGTGCTGAATGAAAAGCCAGAGGTTTGCCAAAGTTATAATCATTCACCCTGGTGGGACATAAATATCGGCGGCAAATTTGATGATTCCACAGTTGTTGATACATTTCACTCAAAGCCAGAAATGTCCACCTCATGGTGGTGTTAGATATGTTCAGATATTTCAGTCTGGACCAAAGCGGCACACCGACCAACCAACACTGCCATGCCTTGAGTCACGCCGCCAGCATGGCTACAAGCTGGTTGCCATAGTTACCTTGGCATTTTCTCTTTTAAGAACCTTGAACTCCTTGTGAGAAGATATCTGGAGGAGAAAACACACCAGAGAACATGCGTGTTTGATATTAATTAGTTTCATTCACCCATTATGATGAACACATTATAATATGTATGATCACATTAACTGTGGACTTGATTTATTCCACTCCGGTGTCTCAGGGGCTTATTTTTAGGAGAAACACGTAACAACTATAATTTCTAACAGTTTTTCCAGTATAGTCAAATCTGTTTCACATTTTCTTGTGTGAACAACAAAATGCTTTGAAAATGTGGTTGTAATCGTGGACTATTCTCTCAGAGGCCCATGGTTTCAGAATCTGCTAAAGTTAAGTTTGTGGTGATACTTTTTTTCCAGGTGAACAAAATAAGCCCAAACCTACAGAGCCCCGTTTAAGCTAAATCGTGCGCTGATTTAATTAACTCGTTCATTTATACAGACAGGCAGCAACACATCCCATGTCTCAGGGCAAGAGCAACAAGAATGTCATCATATGACATTCTGAGGTGAAAATAAAAGTTAATTAGCTGAGTTCTTCTCTATTATATCACATTTGTGACTGTGAACATCTGAAGTGGTCACTACGGAGAGCCATATGCACGGACAAGTCAAAGCGTGGGAAATAACTCTATCTCGAGCGCACATTTTAGTATCTCGTGTGCACGATATAGTTTTTTTTTTTCTTCTTCTTCGTGGCACTTTAGGGGCTCCGTACAAACCTCTAAATGTCAAGTGAAAACATCTCACAAACTACAGACTCCAGCTGCTCTTTTGCTTCCACTTCTTCAGCTCCCCACAAATTAAACAGAATTTGGAAAGTCTGACCTTTTCCAAGAGTTGCTCTTTCACATTGGAGGAGAAAGAATCGATGGACTGTTTGACTGCATTAGACTCCACAGACTCACTGAAAAATAAACACATACACAAACAGCATAACCACCTCAAACGGATCAAAACTCTTTAAGTAGTCTGTAGTACATGGTGATATGATATGAAAGGGTGAGATGGCAGGCTAGAGATCAGCTGGAGGCCTTTGAGGACACTGATTGCATGAATGTCTTTTATGACTTCACACAACCCTGATTCTACTCAATTGAAAACAGACAATACAAACAGACACAAGACAATTTACTTAATGCTTGTACAAAGGATATTACGACATGAGCTCAGGAACACTTTGGAAAACCGTTGTCAGTAAACGGTTTGTTTCCGAATGATTGCATTCTGTTTTTATTTATGTTTTACAGCGTCCCACCTTTTCTGGACTTGGGGTTGTACATTGATATGCCATCAAATTAGCAGCATTGTAGTTACATAAAAGTTCAGTTGTGCAACTGTATTCATGTTTACTATGTAAATGTTGCATGCATTCAATGACCAATTCGATTTAAAAAATAGGAGTGAGTGAACGAGTGAATATAAAGTAAGTCTGAATTCACAAGCCTTCATGATGGCCTATTATGATGACTAAGTCATTACTTAAGTATATGATTTGCACCCTCATTACAAAGTGTTATCAGCTGGTTTACCTGTACTGTTGACAGAAGTCAAGGAAGGAATCCAGAACCACCTCAAACTGTGTTTCTCCCCGACGACCACGTCTCCTCCTCCTCCTCTCTGTATCGGCGTTGGTCTTTTCTGCCTCTGCAGATGCACTTCCTTCAGGTGGAAGAAGTAGGTTTTCATGGTTCAAGCTTTATGAAAACTTAGTTTCACTGAAACAACCTCAGAAATGCAGGAGTTTACGCCAGGAGACAGTTAGCATAAAGACTGGAAAGGGGGGAAGCAGCTAGCCTGACTGATATATACATACATACACATATATTTTTTATGCTGTTTCCCCTTATTTCCGGTCTTTATGCTAAGCTAACCAAACTGTCTCCTGACTTCATATTGTAGCACAGACATGAGAGCAGTGTTGATGTTTTACCTATCTGTAAGAAAGCAGCAGCAAATTTGCCAAAATGTCAAAATATTCCTTTAAATGTGGTTGAAAAATCTGACTTTTGTTTTTGAAGGATACTGTGATGATTAAGTTTGCAGTTCAGCCAGAAATCTCAACTGATGCTTGCCTCTTGTGCTCTTTTCCCTTACCTGATGAAGACTTTCTGGATTTAGACCTAATGGACGAAGACTTGCTGGTTTTGTCCAAACTGTACACCTTGGCCTTCTTTGGACTTGGATTCTGAATAAATGACATAAAGAAAAAGATCAATACAAATTAAGTGAAAGTCACAATTTAGGCCACATTCTTGTGGATACTTTGCTCCCAGCTACAGCAGTCTGCTGAAGATAGTCCATACCGAACTCATGTCCTCATCCACCATCTCCTTATCAGGAGACTGGACTCTCTTGCGTTTCTGTGGGGTCGTGCCAGTATCAGATTCCTCCTGGAAGAGAAAAAACACAGCATAACAATGAATCAGCATATGTGCAGTCTTTTTGCTTCATCATGACATTGTGGTATACCTGCCATTATCTTTGTAACTGGAGACAACATTATTCGATTTCTTACATGTGACTGTTGCTCACTAGACATTCCACTTCCTGATTCACTCTTTCTCTTCTTGTCTGTCTTCAACTGCTGATTCTTCCCCAGCCTTGTTGACAGACAGAAAGGAATACAGTAAAATGGAAAGACAGGAAGACAGATACATCAATACATCATTACAGTCAAGCCCATCAACAAAGAGGATGCACTTAGAGCAGAGTCTAAAAGAATAAAACAATGCAGGGCTTTGCAACCACAGTCAGACTATTATGCACCATAATAGCTATTCTATCAACTGACTGTTTTTCCCTAAGCGCTGCCCCACTCCCCTAACATGATGCATTTCATCACAACTCTTGCACTGGATATATGACATTAACATTTGGCAAGTAATACTCCGTTTGATGGGTTGTAATGCAGTTGTTGTATTTTGCACATATATATTGTTGTATTTGTGTTTGTCTTTCAAGAAAGCCTCTCCTCAGCTTTCATCTGTTTTTATCCAAGACTTTTAGGTGACCGTTTCCTGATCCTTGAGAGCCCATCAGCAACTGTTTCCGGTGTGGGTCTGCAAAATTGTGAAGTGACCTTAGACTGAAAAGCAACCTTTCTCACCTCGCTGCAGACGCCTGTCCGGCGCTCCTCCTCTTGGATGGTTTCTTCCCAACCAAATGTTTGAGCCTGCTGGCTGGTGGAGTCAGCTGTTTACTTTTCAGGAGGACGGCGCTTGGGTCCAATTTCTTCTTCTCCACATCTAATTCTCCTCTTTTCCCCTGAGATGCACCCTTCTTTCTCTTTGTTTCTCCTTCTGTCTCAGGCCTGTTCAACACAGACAGAACAGTTGGAGTTCACATAGACCAGCTTTCCTCTGGCTGCAGTGGTATCAAAGTGGAAGGTAACAGTAGCAAACACATTGCTTTGACCTCACCTGGCTTTGACCTTCTCTGCAGTACTTTTCCTCCCCCTCTTCTTCTCATTCTCTTCACCCCTCTCCATCTCCTTCCTCTTCACAGCAGCTCCGCTCTGTTTAACAGTAGTCTTCAGTGTCTGAGCAATGTCCTTTCTCCCAGCTTTTCCTTTGTTCGTCTGTCCTTCCTGTAAGACATTTAAATCTTCCTCCATGGCAGTACTGTGCAGAGGGTTACCTAGGAAACACAATAGTTCTCTGGTCAGCATAAGACTGGTGGTTTGACACAATGCTAGGCCAAGCTAAATAAAAATCAATTAAAAAAAAAAATATGTTGAAAGATAAAAAAATGAACATGAAGACAACTGTTCACCAATGACAGTGAAATCTGCTTGAACAAGTGCTGCAGTAACAAAATGCAGATTGAGCTTAGTTTGTCAAAACAGTGACACAAGATTAGGAGGAGAACAGAAAACATCCAGCAGAATGCATCATCAGTACATTTCTAATAGCATCATGGTATTTTACTGATTTAATTAAACATTAGAATAATGCTACCCTCCATTTACAACATATAGTTCAGCAGCCATATTGGAGTGTGTGCCTTTTCAAGAGGCACTTTGCAAAAATCCATTAGATTATTTTTTTAGGTGTTAAATTTGAATACTTTACTGAATATACTGAACACTTAACGACTCAGAGACACAATGTGTTTGACGTGGGTAAAGAGAGCAGTACAGTGTAAACACTCACCATGACAGAGCTGCAGTCCCTCCAGGAAGCTCGCTCTCTCTATAGCAGACAGGTCTGGAGAATCCACCTGATCTGATCCTTTCTGGATTTGAACAAGGACAAAAATCAAATTCCATCATTTACTGTCCATTGAGCTAATTTTACAACAATATGTAGGAACGCAATTACAGACATATACATCAACATGATGTATGGAAATTCCCTCCTCTTGGGATGATCGATTTTCATCCCTTTTAAAAAAATATGAAAACAAATTTTCATAAGTGCAAATACTATAGTGACCATTGACCGACTCACTTGACTCTCATCTTGTAGTACTTTGAGCATTTTGGCTCCTCTTCTCTTTTTGGTACTGTGGAGACAGAGAGGACAGACCCAGTTATCAATCGTCAGGCTGCAAACTTGTTGTTTCACCAGGTGAAACCACCCACCGAATGATTGTGGTGCTGAAGAGGCACAGAGACCCCATCAAAACACCGGGCTAGTGCTTGATGCTGACGTCAAATCTCACAGCTGTTATGTGGCTAAACTCAAACCAAACTCCATTCAGTAATATAGCACATTCTCGTATTTACTGCAAAGCCCTGCAAATTGCCCTCCAAATGTCACCGAGCAGTTTTGGACTAAGTAACGGCTCCTCTGGCATTTGGCTATTTTATATCACCATCAAAGAACACTTATATTTTAAATTAGTATTAGCTACTCAATGCGAACCGTACCAATCACTTTAACGAGTTGTAATGTATTTATGTTACGTGCCGAAACGACGAGCACGAGGGTTTACCTATATGTAAAGCATCTCCTGCTGTATATTATCATTTAACTGTATACTAATATTTAATGTGTAAGTTAAGGTTAGCTACAATTACATTTGCCAGTGTCATTATACAAGCAGGGGGACGTTATTTCCAAAGATTTTTAGCTAGCGCCAAATGAAATTTGTGACTTTACCAACATACAAAACAGAGTAATAGAGATATGGGCTCGGACATTGGCTATCTTTTAAACGAACGGCAATGAACTAGTAAGATTGTTTCTCACCTCATTTTGAACAACGATGGCTTGTCAGTTTGTAAACAGTCCGGAGCTCACAACTGAAACAGCTTCCCGCAAAACGCTTCAAGTTTTGGGACTGTACCAATCCACATAAACGGGGGTGGCGATGGTACAATTATTTACAGCGAAAAGGTTACAGCCCACAATAAGCGTCTTTAAATATAATTACTAATTTCAGACATTGATTTACTGCAATATAGCACGGCCACAGTATACTCAAAATAAACATTTGTATTGAAAGATTGTTAAAAGAAAAAAAATCAAGAAATTAAAATTACCGGAGTGGTTTCCCCCAAATGTCGGTCCTACGGAAAGCGAAAGGGTTCACCATTCGTTTTACCTTTCGAGGAAGGGGACTGTGGCGCATTGGGCTAAATTAGGTTTTGTTCTGTTTCATTTACACAAAGTAAATAACAAGTGTACATAACATCTATAAATAACACATAATATATGTATGTATGAAAAAAGAAGTGTACGTAACTTTATAAAGAACACTGTAATTGATAAGTTTAAAGTACCCAACACGAACAATTCCAGCTTCTACACTTAAGCAAGAAAAAGGGATGCTTTTATTTAATCTTACTCCTGTGTATACGAACAATAAAATCCACACTAAATAAAATAGATTAGGGTCGAATCTGTCTTTGCCTCATGAATACCAAATAATCTATCCCTTGGTGCAAAACAATGGTTCAGCCGAAACAAAGCAGAAGACATGAGATCACAAAGCTCTTTTAATGACTTTTAATAACATTTTTTACAAAACAATTAAAACAAGACCCCAAAAGTCCTTCTGTGAAATTAAAACCATAAACCCTGAAGAGGATTTCATTGTACTGCATCATCCTATTATTAGATAATAATTTAAAAACAACTGATTTCTACAACAAATCTCTTCCTATTAGCGTCATGAATAAATTAAAACACTTGACATAGTCTCCCTATGCCCTGATTGTTCTGTAGTAACTGAATTCCCCATGTACATCTAGCTTTATTTAGACTAATATGGCTCTCTCTGCTGATTCCCAGGATCCTCAATGGACCCAAGCTTATTCATAAAAACATTTAACAACAGAAACAATCCCTTTATCCATTGTCGATTTCAACTTTCTACTGAGCAAACTCAAGTAACACCATAAAATAAAAACATATGTGACAAAAAAAAAAAAAAAAAAACTCTTCAAAGTCACCGAAAAGTTGAAGTTGTGGTGTGTGAACATGTTTGGGTGATTATTATGGCTCTAGATCCAAATTTAACTCTTAGTCAACCTGTGTCACCTGTGTCTTCCCTCTTTATCCTTAAAGAGTGTGTGTGTGCATGTGTGAGTGTGTGTAGGAGGTACGATGAGTGGCTCTTCACACTGAAGTCCTGAGATATTTGATGCTACAGAGGTGCACTTCCATAATTCCCTTTAAAATGCCCTTCATGAAGCTAATATTATAAAACAGCTGATTAGAATCAACACATTGTCACATCATTTGTACTGTACATAATATAGGCAAAATTCATTTTAAGCATAAAATCTACTCTGGACCCCTCAGAGGTTTTGCATTCTCTGCCATAGGTCCTGAAGGTCACTGATTTTGTTCAAAATTCTCTGAATCAAATTCCATTAAAATCAACTTCACCTCACGTTCCTGCTGTATCTACTGCTACTGTTCATGAGGATTAAACAGGTTGATGATCCTTGTGGTCTGAGAGGACTTCCTCATTTGCTTCCCTTTGTGTGCTTCAGCTTGTTCTGCCCTCCGCCTCTTCCTTTTTTCTTCATCCAAAAACACCTTTGGTACAGCTCTTGTGTCTGTTCCTTCATTTTGTTCTCCTCCCGTCCTTCTAAATTTTGATCCCAGTGTACAGCTCGTCTATCTGAGGTCTGAAATGCTGTCGCATTTCGTTCCTCTTGGCCTTCAGCGTTGGAGTGAGCAGACCGTTCTCGATGGAGAACAGCTCAGTGTGGATGCAGATGGCCTTCACCTAAAGGACACGCATGCATTGGCAGGTTAGAGAAGGTGATAATGTTTCACTTCCAGGAAAACAACATCCCATGCCTGAACAAAGCTTGTTAGAACACTACAAAGTTAAAGTTGTACCTGCTCAAAGGACTTGAGGCCTCCTTCTTTGCCCAGTCGGATCATGTCTTCCATGATGGCTGCCTTGACTTCCTGTACAGAAGAGAAAAGGGAGGTACCTCAGACCAATGAGCTAATAAGCGCTTTCACACGCTATGGTTTTTGGTAAGTCAACGTTCAGTGGGTGCTTGGCTCAACTCCCTCATAACCCTCACTCAGTTTTAGCTCTTAGTTTGTTGTTCAAGGCAACATTTAAAGTCAGTTTAGACACATTCCCTTCAGTCATCAACGCCACCAGTAATGTCGTAAATGTGTTCTTTTAAATTCATCATACAATGGATTAGAAATGTTAGAATTTCTTTTAAAATCAGGTGATCCTTCCCAAATTATCTGAGCTACAGCACAGTCTTTCCATGCAGGAACAAACACCTGCAGAAGCGGATGTACATGTATCAAAGGGAGGGAAATGGCTTTGCAGTGTGGGCACAGGAAACAGTAAATGTGCAGTCTGAAGGAATTGTGTTCTGTAATTAAACTATACCAGTCTGCCACACAGTTCCTGGTAGCTGCCCTCCAGTCCCAAGGTCCTCTTGGTCCAGCTAGACAGGAAGTCAGGGTCAGGAACCACCACTGCTACCAGACATGCCTTGAGATGAACACAACACATCCAATAAAGTCACAGACGTTCCAACGAAGGGGGCCTCATGTTTTTGCTTGATGGCAGTTAAACAGGGAAAAATTCCACATACACATCTGCAACACACACTTAGAATTTCCTCCACATACCTGCAGACTGTCTCCGTGCACATAGACCTGGGCCACTGCATCACACCTTGTGTAGACATTCTCGATCTTTTCAGGGGCGATGTACTCGCCCTGTGCCAGCTTAAAGATGTGCTTCTTCCTGTCCACGATCTTCAGAGTGCCATTCTGCGAACATGCATGCACACAGAAATTAATTTTTTTCCGCCTGTATTCACAAATTGCCCGAATCCAGGCTGACGGA
Organism: Chaetodon trifascialis; assembly: GCF_039877785.1. Taxonomy (NCBI): domain Eukaryota; kingdom Metazoa; phylum Chordata; class Actinopteri; order Chaetodontiformes; family Chaetodontidae; genus Chaetodon; species Chaetodon trifascialis. Next base: position 8,196,696 of record NC_092060.1, read on the forward strand.
ATCTCGCTGAATGTGATGAACTAAACTGGTGACTGAAATAAACGTGTGAAGTTGAAAGGGAAAGGGTATGCGTGAGGCTGAAATCAAACAACAAAACTGAACCTACCGGAAGCCATTTTCCAATGTCTCCGGTGTGAAGCCATCCATCGGCATCAATAGTCTCCACAGTCTTCTCGGGCTCCTTCAGATAGCCCTGGAACACGTTAGGACCCTTCACGCACACCTGGAAACCCAAGCACATACACAGCCATGAATGAAATACATTATCAGGAATTTCAAAAACACATGAAGTCTGTTTGTCTTTGTGCTTCACCTCTCCCTCCCCATTTACAGCCAGGTAGTTCATCTCAGGCACGTCCACCAGTTTAACTAAGTTACAGGGCAGAGGCGCTCCAACGTGACCTGTTGACGTGATCTCAAGTTTACTTTTTGTGAAGCTCAGTAATCAGTCCATCACTTTAACAAGGCTACATACCAAAAGTTACAAAGAAGAAAAACTTGTAGTAAGTCATAAATTGTTGTTAGGTCAAGCAGCTTTGTTATTTATTACCTGCATTCCAGTCCCCGGGCATGGTCATGGTGCATCCAGCAGTGCACTCTGTCTGTCCATAGCCTTCATAGAACTGACGCAGAGGAAACACTAAGATCATTATCATTACTACCACAGTGTGGATGAGTGGAGGACATGGCACAATTCCACTTAAAGGTGGCGGAAGAGAGAGAGGATAACATATGAAACAAGAGTTAGGGGTCAATGTGAGCATGCTCGATTTACCTGACAGCCTATTGCAGCTCTGAGGAAGGA